>NC_069504.1:298221576-298521576 GCF_027579735.1 Bombina bombina
TAATCATAGGGAAGACTACCTGTGAGGGAGCTTTAAGATAAAATACTTGGCGCTGTTCTTTATATATATATATCTGGAACCATGAATGCCAACATCTACTGTGACATACTAAAACAGAGCATGATCCCCTCTCTTCAGAGACTGAGCCACAGGGCAGTATTCCAACATGACAATGACCCCAAACACACCTCCAAGACAACCACTGCCTTGCTAAAGAAACTGAGGGTAAAGGTGAAGGACTGGCCAAGCATGTCTCCAGACCTAAACCCTATTGAGCATCTGTGGGGCATCCTCAAAGGGAAGGTAGGGGAGCGCAAGATCTTTAACATCCACCAGCTCTGTGATGTCATCATGGAGGAATGGAAGAGGACTCCAGTGGCAACCTGTGAAGCTCTGGTGAACTCCATGCCCAAGAGGGTTAAGTGAGTGCTTGAATATAATGGTGGCCACACAAAATATTGACACTTTGGGCCCAATTTGGACATTTCCACTTAGGGGTGTTCTTACTTTTGTTGCCAATGGTTTATACATTAATGGCTGTGTGTTGAGTTATTTTGAGGGGGCAGCAAATTTACACTGTTATACAGGCTGTACACTCACTACTTCACATTGTAGCAAAGTGTCATTTCTTCAGTGTTGTCACATGAAAAGCTATAATAAAATACTTACAAAAATGTGAGGGGTATACTCACTTTTGTGAGAAGCTATGTATATATATATATATATATATATATATATATATATATATATATATATATCATGCCATTTTGAACAATTTAATTCTATTATCAAATTTGCTTGGTATCCTTTGTTAAAGAATAATCTTAGGTGTGCATGTGTCTGTAGTCATCAGGCAGCCAGTAGCGTTTACAACCACGGGCAGCACTACCATTGGTGCAGCAGGTGCAGTGGCACCAGGGCCCAAGAGCTGGAGGGAGCCCTTAAAAGCCATCCTATATATAGGCATATGCAGAATGTGTACAATTCTAATGCAGGGAAGTATTTTATTAGTGCAATTCGCAGGTCCATCTATCTATCTACCTATCTTCAAAAACATTATATTGAGCAGAATGTAATTTATTACCTTGGCTTTTTATTGACTTACCTTTGGTGGGCCCCAAAAAATCTTGCCCCAGGGCTAGGGTTGCCACCTTTTTCTCCAAAAAATACCGGCCATGGGTGAGGGTGGAGCCACAAAAGGGCAGAGCTACAAAAGAGGCAATTTCACTCAATGTTGCATGCCCCTACGAGATTGAGCTTCAGGCTCTAGGTAAAACAATTATTTAAAAGTATTACAAATATATTTTGTGAATAATGAGCACATTGTGTACATTGCATAAGTAATGAACACTTTACATATATTGTAACAGTCTGAAGTGTAGTGTGTGTATGTCCAACATGGTGTCCAAAAATCCACCTGTGGATTAATACAATGCCTGTGCTGGTATAACACACGATGTGCCTCACGTACATCCTGCTACTGGCCCTGGGTTTTATTGTAAGTCTGTTGCACATACACTTTGTCACACACATACACAACATGCTGCATGCCGTGTGTGTATATACAGAAACTGTTCTGCACATGTCATATCTGACAGACATGTTACAAACAGCCTATACCACATACGCCATGCTGCTGGTACTAGTTGCAGTGTTTGTGTGTGTCACTTTATTATACCATTCCGCTCTTGGTCCCCGGCCTCTCTCCAGCTGCCCTGTCTGGCACACAATGGAAAGCAATGTGCATAAAAGTTTTAACATGAATGTGTATGTAAATTATTAAAAGGAAACCAACATCAGTTAATGAGATGCATTCTATATAAACATTTGATATACTTTGATATGTTTCTAAAATTGTTTTAACCTTTTGAAAAGGGCAACTATGTTCTTATGTATTAGATAGCCTGTGGCAGATACAGGGGTGAGGGATATATATCCTAAACCTTAAAAGGTGCCAGCTGCAAATTTATATGCCCATTCATCCATAAAGAGCAAGGTGAGAGGTAATGAAGGAAATAAAAAAAATAAAAAAGAGTAATCAATAGAAAATAGTACCCTTGATATTTAGCTTCTTGTTTATGTTTATTGCCCATATATTAAATGGTCTAAACCCACCCCTGTTCCTAAAATGTTTTATCCAATGGAAATAGCATGCAACCTGTGACTCCAGTAGATACTAGCAAGTCATTACAATAATGCAACATTGACAAGTAACACCAAACTGAAAAGGTGTGTGAGTGTAGAGGAGAAATTGCAGCACATTTACAATAGTAGTTTGTATTGCAGAGCATCCTGGTGTTGTGGCTTACATTCAAAAATACACCATGATAGCATAGGAACGAAAATCTAACAGGAACTCCTGTATAGCGAGCAGCAACCATTACTACACTGGCAATACCTAGCCTCCTGAGGATACCTCACTTCCAACCTGTAGTAGTATATGGGATTATACTTTGTAAACACGACACCCCCTCCCTGTTACTTTAGTATATAATACTCAATAGATATACACCAGTGACTCTAGCACACTGTTATGAGTTATGACATAAGTAAACTAATAGGGCAATAACGCACATCCCACACACCTAGGTTTTTTAAGCAATATCCAAAGGATACAGCCTGACAAGATAGTAATAGTCATGTAGTGCAAGGTGAAAAGTCAATAATGTAATCACATATGAGCGTAGTTATTTGAACCTTAACATTAGTAGACATTTGTGCAATATATGCATGCGTTAACACATCTACACACAAATGGTATAAATGTTTATACATACATATAATTTATACATTATAAAACACATTTTCATTATTATATGGATGATAAAGTATATACTAACATAAGCAATAACTGTTCTATCGCTAGTACATTAAATATCTTTAATGAGCCTGAGCAGCATGTGCCATGTGTAGTACACCGGCAGGTATGAGTAAAGTGCAGCTCATCTATCAGTGGCCAGTAAAGTGCAAGCAAAGACTTACCGAAACCAGTTTGTGTTGAGAGCAGCAGCCCTGCCTTTCAGGAGAATACCCATAGCCCCTAAGTAAAGCCACTCTAAGTAAAGCCCCTAAGTAAAGCCAAACAGGAGAACCTGTCCCCCTCACTAGGCTGTCTTCCTGAGTGCCTGAGAGAAATAATCCCGTTACCCCTCTCCTTGCGGGAGGGGTCCTGTTGAAAGCCTGGGTTGGTGGGCGCAATGTTCCCTAAGCTGTGCTTTAATAAAAAGATGGAAAGAAAAAACAGCATTTGCATTGCTGGTATTTTACTAATGCCGCCACCGGTTCCTTATCGCAGAATACCTGCTGTGCCAGTAAAAAAATGACTGGGTGGCAACCCTACCCAGGGCCCTCTGTTGAGTAGGTCTGCTACTGTTTACAACAATGAATATAGCAATGTTAATTTTCACTCTACTGTGCTTTTAATACATACAGCTGCAGGTTCTTAACAGCCAGTGAGTATTATTAACAGTATCAATAATGTACACAAGAGCATAATTACAGAAGTCTCAATCAAGACTGGGCCTGCACTTTAAGAAGGCCCATATGGCTATGCTTTTGCTATGGGGGGGGGCTTCAACTTCATCATGCCTGGTCCCTTGTTTGTCTTCCCTTGAAAAACAGAGCTCACAGTATAAGAAACGCTTATGGATTAGGTTTTACATACAGTCATGGCCAAAAATATAGGCACCCCTGCATTTCTGTCAGATAATGCACCACTTCGCCCAGAAAATTGTTGCAATTACAAATGTTAAGGCATTCTCATGTTTATTCCTTATGTTTGTATTGGTATGACACAAAGTGGAGAGAAAAAACCCAAATCTGACACATTTCACGCAAAACTCCAAAAATGGACTGGACAAAATTATTGGCACCTTCTCAAAATTGTAAGACATAATTGCATTCCAAGGTAGTGATGCTCCTGTAATTTGTAATTAAACTCATCTGTATCAATGATCAGGTGCTGACAATATAGAAATCACACCGGTAACCAGTTAAAATGGTGAAACATTGAATCAAGCTTTCTGTTGTGTGTCTCTGTGTGCCACACTGAGCATGTAGAAGAGAAAGAGCAGCAAATAATTGTCTTTGAGAACAAAAATTGTGGAAAAGCATTGACAATCTAAAGGTTACAAGTTCATCTCCAGAGATCTTAATGTTCCTGTGTCCACTGTGCGCAACATTGTCAAGAAGTTTATGGCCCATGGCACTGTAGCTAATCTCCCTAGACGTGGATAAAAGAGAAAAATTGATCAAAGATTGCAACGAATGATTGTTCGAATGGTAGATAAAGAACCTTGATCAACTTCCAGACAAATTCAAGCTGACTTTCAGGCACAGGGTACAAATGTGTCAGCTCGCACTATACGCCGCCATCTGAATGAAAAGGGACGCTATTGTAGGAGGCCCAGGAGGACCCCACTGTTGACACAGAAACATAAAAAAGCCAGATTGGAGTTTGCCAAAACTTACCTGAGGAAGCCAAAATTATTTTGTGAGAATGTGCTGTGGCCAGACGAAACAAAATTACAGTTTTTTGGTAAAGCCCATCATTCTAATGTTTTTAGAAAAATAAATGAGGCTTTTAAAGAAAAGAATACAGTCCCTACAGTCAAACATGGAGGAGGTTCACTGATGTTTTGGGATTGCTTTGCTGCGGCACTGGATGTCTTGACTGTGTGCATGGCATTATGAAATCTGAAGACTACCAAAGCATTCTGTGGTGCAATGTAGGGCCCAGTGTCAGAAAGTTGGGTCTCGGTCAGAGGTCATGGGTCTTACAGCAGGGCAATGACCCAAAGCTCACGTCAAAAAGCACCCAGAAATTGTTTAAGACAAAGCACTGCAGAGTACTGAACTGGCCAGCAATGCGTCCAGATCTCAATCCCATAGAGCACCTGTGGAGAGATCTCAAAACAGCAGTTGAGAAAAGGAACCCTTCCAATCCAAGAGATCTGGAGCAGTTGGTGAAAGAAGAGTGTTCCGAAATTCCAGTAGAGAGGTGTAAGAAACTAATTGATGGTTACAGGAAGCAATTGATTTCAGTTATTTTTTCCAAAGGGGTGTGCTACCAAGTATTAAATTGAGAGTGCCAATCATTCCCAGATGGCAGTCAAAATGTAGCACCATAGAAAAAAACCTTCCACCTTATTTATATCAATGATCAGGTGCTGACAATATAGAAATCCACAAACTAGATAGAATGCAACCGCTAGGCATGAATAAGGAATTGGATTTATCTGTGTTTCTGTAACATTGTATTGCAGCTCTGTGTTCATTTTGTATATGTTTTCGATTAGTTTTTATGATAGGCTCTTTTTATTATTCTTTTGTATGATAAGTAGTATGTTTTAACGGTATTTGAGTAATGTTTTCATTTTTTGTAATATTTGTTGTAGAAATTTTGGTATAAATATCTGTACAAATAAAGCATAAACATGTTTTCACCTGTACACTAAGGGGAACTAGTGAGCAAAGTATCTAAGATTGGTTGTTACCATTATCACAGGTGTATAAATTGTAGCATTTCCTGTTACTGATCAGGCATGACTAAGGAATAATTTTCCGAAACGTTGCTTGTTTTGTATTGTGACCCTTTGATGAAATAAAGGTAATTTTAACCTAAGAGGTGCTGCTGGACTTTTGTGTTTTCAATATAGAAATCACACCGGCAACCAGTTAAAATGGTGAAAAATTGAATCAAGCTTTCTGTTGTGTGTCTCTGTGTGCCACTCTGAGCATGGAGAAGAGAAAGAGCAGCAAAGAATTGTCTGAGGATTTGAGAACAAGAATTGTGGCAAAGCATGGACTATCTCAAGGTTACAAGACCATCTCTAGAGATCTTAATGTTCCTGTGTCCACTGTGCACAACATTGTCAAGAAGTTTACAGTCCATGGCACTGTAGCTAATTTCCCTATACGTGGATGAAAGAGAAAAATTGATCAAAGATTGCAATGATGGATTGTTCGAATGGTGGATAAAGAGCCTCAATCAACTTCCAGACATATTTAAGCTGACCTTCAGGCATGAAATGCAGGGGCGCCAATATTTTTGGCCACAACTGTATATACTGGTAGGGCTTCCCAGATGACAGTCACAACGTAGCACCATAGAAAAAAAAACTGCCACCATATTTGTACATATCTTCTGGTGTAGACCAAACAAGGGGGAATCAGAAAAGCAGCTCAACCAGTTAGAAAGGCACAGTTAAATGAGGGTGCCTTCAAAATCCATTGGCCTCAGGCCCAATAAGGTCTTAAACATCACCAATTTTACCCATATAAGATATTTTTATATATTTATGTATATATACATATTGATGTTTATTTGCAGCTCTTTTATTTGCATGATAAACATTTTAACATTTTGACTACAATATCTATTTAAGAAATATATATATATATATATATATATATATATATATATATATATATATATATACTATGAGAAGATGCACATGCTGTTATGCTATATGAGGTAAGGGATATATTTGAGGAGACAAATTAAGTAAAAGAATTTGAAAGCAAAATGGCATTCTCATTTGTCGTTTTCTTTTTAAAATGTTTATGTATTTCTAAAGTGCTTACTTATTTGGCAGCTGCTATTGGATTGAAAAGTACAAATTATTTAATTGTCCAATTAGGAGATGGTGAGGAATTGCCACTAGCGACAATTAACAGTTCCAATATTTTGTATTTTTAGTGCTTGTTTATTTAACCACTTTGATTAAAGTTTCAGTAAGTTATAATGGCAGAAAAAATATTAACCTTTTCACTATTTTGGTTCGTTAAAATATTTCAGAATGAATATTCGGGGAAATTTGTTTCCTCGAATATTTGTTGGCTGCACTATTAGTTTTCTCCTTTAGTGTAGGCCTTAGGAGCTGCTGTTCTAAGCCTCCTATTAGCATGGCCGGGGCTCTGTAAAGAAGAGGAACAGGCTTAGCGCAGCTCTTCAGCATGCTGGAGGTAAATATTTAACCCCTTAAAGGTAATTTAAAGAACCAGTAAATACAGTTAATTTGTATAATCAATAAATCCATGATAAAAAGACAATGCAATAGCACTTAGCCTGATCTTCAAATGAGTGGTAATTTTTTTTCTGACAAATTTCAAAGTGATGTCTATTTCCACTCCTCTTGTATCATGGGACAAATATCAGCCAATCACAAATGCATAAATGTAGGCAATCACATCAGCTAAGACCAACAAGGCAGCAGGCCCTGATTGCCTTCCTACTGAATTTTATAAGATTCTTCAATAATTTATTGCTCCAACATTGGCAAAACGATTTAATTATTATTTCGTCAAGCACAATAAATGCTCCCCATATTTCGCAGCAGCTGTAATATCCTTAATCCCCCAAAAAATTAAATATCCGGAGCTGCCCAGCTCATATAGGCCTATATCAGTTCTAAACGTGGATTATAAACTGTTAACAGTGATTTTAGCTAAAAGATTAAAGCCACATTTAGGCTTAATAATTCATGAGAACCAAGCTGGGTTTATGGCTGGGAGGAATCCTGCTAAAAATACGTGCAAGATAATGACATTAATTGATTTCTTTTGGAACAAGTTTAGATCAACTAGACACAGAGATATGACAGACTTAGCCCTTTTAACTATAGACGCAGAGAAGGCGTTTGATCGTATCTCTTGGAAGCATTTTTTTTTCTCTTTAGATCAGTTTGGACTGAAGGGATATGTGCAGGAAGTAATCCATACTATATATACGGCCCCGATTTCAGTGTTACTTATTAATGGAGAGCTTTCGCAGCCGGTAGTATTACACAGAGGCGCCCGTCAAGGATGCCCCTTATCTCTATTACTGTTTAACATCTCACTGGAACCATTAGCAATTCTGCTTCGCCAGCAACTAGATGGGATATGGATAGGGGCACAAAAATTTGGTTTTATTGTTGTACGCAGATGATATACTTCTTTGTCTAAGCAACATTAATAAGAACCTTACGGTATTTCTGGATACGATCAACATGTTTGGCAAGAGCTCTGGTTTTAAAATTAATGTGTCCAAATCTGAACTCTTATGGATAAACAAAAAAGACCACACAATAAATCATCCTTTTAGAGAAACAGCACAGAAAACGTATCTGGGGATTATTTTAAGTCCGAACCTATAAGAATGGTACAATTTGAATTATAATAAATATTTTTCAGATTGTAAGAAAAGAATGGAAGAATGGATAAAACTTCCTATCTCTTTAACCGTCAGGGTCACACTTATAAAATCTATTCTGTTCCCGAAAATATTCTATCTTATGCAGAATATCCCATTATCTATTCATAAAAAAGATATAGTGAATTATAATAAGGCATGTTCTAAATTTTTATGGCAAGGCACCAAAGCACGGATTGCTATATCTCGTTTGATGAATAATATAGAAGCTGCCGGTTTAGCATTGCCCAATATACATTTTTATAGTTTGGCGGCCCGGGTTAAAGTTGCAGTAGACTGGCTTACAGGGCAAGAACAAGTATCTCCAGTACACTGGGAAGCTACATTGATAGCACCTTATCGCTTAGAGGCTGTTTTGCACTGCCCTATCACGGCCCTGCCGACACAGATAGGTGCGCTAGTAACTTTTAAAAAATATAATTGTAGCTTGGCAAAAGCTCTGCGTGAGTATGGGTTTTTCACCTCATGTTTCCAGATATCTACCCATTACAGGTAATCCAACCTTCACTCCAGGAATAACAGACAAGGTTTTTAGATCATGGTTTGACAAAGGGCTGGTATATGTTTCGCAAATGCTTAATGCAGACTTAGATCTATTATCTTTTAGGGACGTTAGCAACCAATTTGGATTATCGAATAAAGAGTTTTATGCCTATTTACAGATAAGACATTTTATTTATGAATTAAAAAATAATTATGGTGTAGACTGGTCATTTTGCGAGCTTCAAACTAGGATTAATAATTTTCAAGGGGTTAGGTATTCTATTGCACCGTTTTATTCCCTCTTCAAGCAAGGGCCTTCTGCAGATCAAGTTGGGTACATAGTGACAAAATGGAACAAAGTATTTCCTGAAATAGACAAGGAAGTTATAGAGAACGCGTTTAAGGTGACTCAGAAAGGCTGGGTTCTGACCACATGGAGAGAAACTCAGATCAAAGTAGCTCTAATGGTTTATTTAACTCCGGCAAAACGTACGAACTGGTATAAGTTAACGATCAGATGTTCCAGATGTAGGTCAGCTAAGGCGGACATGCTGCATTGTTTTTGGACATGCCCCAAAATTGCCCAATTTTGGGCTAAGGTAACATTCTGGATGAAAAGAACCCTTAAAATAGAATACGACATATTACCGCTGGAAATATTCTTTCTGGTTAAATCACAAATCCCTGTTAGAAACTATAAAATGATCAATCTGATTATATTACTGGAACGTAGTTTAATATTAAGAGCATGGAAGGCTAAATCAGCGCCGAGTTTAAAAGAGCTAAAGAATGCGCTGACTTCACATTATGTGTTTGAACAATATAGCTTGCAAAACCCAACAGATGCGCAACTTGCTATTTTCTTCAAACATTGGAAAATGTTCATTACTTCTTTTCCAGCGGAGACTCAAATGACTCTTGTTAGGCCATTTAAGAACTCTGCTTATGTTCAATTGCAAGTGTTAGCCGGACACCTACCAAGTATTTGGTTAGAGGCTAGCGAGGATATGGGATAAGTCGTCTCAGAGTTGGAGAAAGGACTGTCAGAATAGTTATATACTGGATGAATGGGGGCACGGGGGAGAGAGAGAGGGACTTTCCCTGGATTGATATCCTTTCCTTTTCCCTTTTTTTTTTTTTGTGCCCTAACGTTATATGTTTTTTTTATGCATAGATAAAACTGCAACGAACCTGTATTGAAGTCAATTGGTTAAAAGGGGAGGACCCGTGCAATTGATTGTTAAAGTTTCATTTTTTATATATTTAGGAGTATTATGACTAAGAAGTATATTTGTCTCTTTTTTTTCTTGACTCCTTTTTTTCCCCTGATGTAACAATTATTTTGAATCACTTGTCAATGATTAATAAAAAAACAAAAACAAAAAAACAAACAAATGCATAAATGTATATTCTGGGACTTCTTGCACATGCTCAGTAGGAGCTAGTGACTCGAAAAGTATAATTATAAAAAGACACTGCACAATTTTTGTTAATGGAAGTAAAATGGAAAAATAAAATATACAATTTTATTCTGTATCTGAATCATGAAAGTTTAATTTTGATTTGTGTCCCTTTAAGGAAAACTAATGAATACTGACAAATTTCATCAGTATGTTTTTGTTTTCTTTTAAATGTCGTTGGTGCATTCATTCAGATATTCATTTTGTTAAAACAAAACAAATATCCGTTTTTTCATCCATAACGAAACAATTGCACGTTTTATATGGACATTATATGTGAAGAATGTTTTTGGAACACTAGAAATAATCACATACACCAGCTTAAAAATACAATCAATTTAAAGGAAAGTGTACTGTCAAATTGTCTCCCCTTTAATGTGTTCCCAATTATCCCTTTTACCTGCTGGAATGTAATAAATTGTTGAGAAATACTCTCTTAGCCGGCAACATTGTACACTAGATTTTTCTTTGCATAAATGTTTTGTAGATTTTCCATTTATATAGCCCATCTGGGAGTGTCCTTGTAACAATGTATAGTTTTGCTTATTTTTAAATGACATTGTTCTGATTTTCAGACTCCTAACCAAGCCCCAAAGTATCAGATGTATACCCAGGTCTACAGATTCTTGCTTCAATTGTTTGTGTATTCTGTGTTTTCATATGCAGGGAAGGGGGGAGGGGAGAGTGTCTGCTCTTTCCCAGCCCCTTTCACTGGGTGTCCCAGCCTAACCTTATCAACAGTGCTAAACTGGGAGCTTTTAAGTAAGTATTTAAAATGTTTTATATTGGATTTTTAGATCAGTATCTGTGCATATTCTTCTTTATAGTAGTGTCTATTACATGCAGTTATGTAAAAATTGGTGTACACTGTACCTTTAAGATGACCCTCTGATGAAGTGCATGTATGCATGCACGAAATGCGTCAGGCATTTGGGAGCACCTTACTACCCATCACAGACTCAACTACAATAAACCTTTGGATCTACAACATACTGGGACCAGTGGCGTATTTAAGTTTTGTGCTGCCCTAGGCACTCAAAATTCTGCTGCCCCCCTCCCCCAGGTTTTAGGCCCTTTTTCCCCTTTATATTTTTTTGGGTCTGTGTGTAAAATGTTTTTTTGTTGTTTTATTTCATAACAATTCAAAAGAAAATGGGCTAGCAAAACACTTGCATACAAGTGGGTGGAATTGCATGCATCTCATACCATTTTCTCCCAGAGTGAAGGGAGAGAAAAGAAGGGGAGGGGAGAAAGGGAGGTAAAGGAAAGAAGGAAGAAGGAAAGAAGGAAGAGAGAGAGAGAGAGAGAAGAGAAAAGTGGGGAGGGAGAGGAGAGGAGAAAAGGGGGGAGGGAAAGAAGGGAGGGAAAGAAAGGAGTGAAAGAAGGGAGCAAGGGAGGGAGTTGAGAGATAGAAGGGAGGGAAGGAAAGAAGGGAGGGAGTGAGTTGAGGAAGGGAGTGAGAAATGGAAAGAAGGGAGAGAGGAAGGGAGGGAAAGAAGAATACACTTTGAAACAATCACTGCCCTTTACATGCAACAACATACAGTAATTACCATCATTCAAGAAATGAAACTTTTTAAGTGTCCGTTTAGTATTTACTCCGTGGGTTCATGAATGCAGAGAAAGCTAGCTATTAGTAGCTAACATACATTAGCGCTGAGAGTTTATGATTAGACATCACAAGCTAATCTAAGCAGTGCACAGATCCAGTCTGTTAGTTACTAAGACCTGCAATAAGCACTGCGCTCGCAGACCCACCACAGCTGACAAGGGGAGGCAGCATATTGGCACAAGGTCTTCTCCTCCAGCCTCACCTTGTAAGCATATCCCCGGGCAAGTTTCTCACCAAGAACGCTTCCACTGCAAAAATGCCGGCGGCTCTAAATGAAGCAATGGTTTAAAGGAGCACTGCCTTTGAAGAGCGACCTTAATCAGCGCACGTGCCTTGTCTTCTCTGTAAAAAGTATATATACGGGAGAGAGAAGGGAAAATAGCAAGATTCATATATGTCCCCAAATTAGTCACTATTCTCATACACAGTCAAAGATTCTGGCTGTGTATTTAGTGGGAAATGATCCCATACCAATATTAGGTGGGGGGTGCTCACTATCCTGATAATACACAGTAGAAAAAAAGAAGAAAAATGGATAGTCCAGAGCACTCAGTTAATAACTATGTACAAACTGCATATGGTCACAGTGAGGTTGGCTAGAGCAGGTGAAATATAAAACTTAACATTTAATGGTAAGATAATTAAAATATAAATGGACACTACTGGTGTAAGTGTGTATAAAAACAATTAAAATGTCATAGAAAGAAAAGAAAGCAGGCATGCCCAGATATTAACCATACAGTGTATTGTCAGTAAATATGAGGGATTATCTGGCAAGGAAGCACTCAAAATGCTTGCGGATTGCAAAGGTACAACTATCTGAAAAAAGAGGATTGACCTCAAACAAATTATCTATAACTAGTGCAAGCCCTGTCAGAGTCCCCAATATAAGCCATTAAGGGATATTTGTCAGAAACAGTATAGTATAGGTACATAGTGTAAATACACAATAAAGTCGCAATATGTGTTGAACCTATCCAAAGTGGACAATACAAAAGATAAGGCAGCAGAGCTTTCAGAACAAGCGCCAAATAAAAAGCCTGCACTTTATCGCTCACTGTACTGTGTGCTGGCTTTTAGATAGAGGATAGGGCAGATGTGCTGCCCCTCCCAAATCTGCCTCCCTAGGCACCGACCTTGTTGGCCTAGGCCATAATACGCCCCCCGGCCTAACTGGGATTCAAGAGTTTCTCTTTCCCTCACTACATGCCTTTAAGAAGTAAACCTCTGCTTTTCAACTTGCATGGCAAGCCTGCACCACACCAGGCCAAAAACTGCTTTTGCAGCATGATATATAAACATTTCTGCTACACATACATTTCTTTCCTTCTTTTCTGCACCTGGCTATATTTCTGACTCTCTTTGCAGATCCAATTAATTTTTGTTCTGTGTATAAGCAGGCGAGGGACACTTGCCTTGCTATATAATTGCTCATTTAAACTTTTTTTTCTATCAATGAAAATATTTTTATTTTATTTAACCCCTTCACATCATAAGGACGTTCCCTGCCATCCTAACAGTGCTGGACTTTAACGTCAAAGGATGGCATGGAACATCCTTCCTTATAAGCCGTCCTACAGCCCCCCCTTTTGCAGAGCTTAAGATCGGACAGGGAGCATGCCTAGCAACGTAGTAAGTCCACCATGATTCAATCCCGGCCTTGAAATAACGTGATTTCATTTTTCAGAAAGTGTTTACATCAGAAGTTTGTTCTGATGTTAAACACTTGTGCCAGGTATGAAGGGGTTAAAAGTCATTTTGTAAGATTTGAAAAATAAACCACCACCCAGTATTTCCCACATAACATACAGGACCAGGAGTCAGGTGAAACCTATGGGTGGAGTTGCAGAAACCTAGTGGCAGTGTCAGGGCAGGCAGGGAGCCAATAGTGTTGCAGTCCAGGAGGTCTGGCTAAATATTCACAATCATATATATCATTGTCCAAAACAACTTTTGAAATGAAAGCAGATTATATATTGACTAGAGCACATGTGAAATAACCAGCTGTACTCTAGTTAAAATAAAATGAATATCGGGCCTGTGGGGGAGTCCTGAGGACAGGTTTGAAAACCAGTGATCTACAAGAATGCATGTTAAAATATATTGCATGCATGGTAATAATTTTTAGACTTTACTGTCCATTTAACAGGTAGATTCAAAATATACATGTGTATTTGATAATAATTTGTGTCAGTATAAAATAGAACACTTGATTAAAGGGACAGGAAACCCACATTTTTTCTTTCATGATTTAGATAGAGCATGCGATTTTAAACAACTTTCTAATTTACTTCATTCTCTTGATATCCTTTGCTGAAAAGCATATCTAGATAGGCTCAGAAGCAGCTGATTGGTGGCTTCATATAGATGGCTCATGTGATTGGCTCACCTTTGTGCACTGCTATTTCTTTAACAAATGATATCTAATGAATTAAGCAAATTATATAAAAGAAGTAAATTGGAATGTTGATTAAAATTGTTTTCTTTATCTGAATCATGAAAAAAAAAGAAAGAAAATTTATGCTTACCTGATAAATTTATTTATTTTTTTGACACGATGAGTCCACGGATCATTTTAATTACTAATGGGATATTCACCTCCTGGTCAACAGGATGAGGCAAAGAGCACCACATCAGAGCTGTTAAATAGCTCCTCCCTTCCCTCCCACTCCAGTCATTTGACCGAAGTTAGGAAGAGAAAGGAAAAGCCAAGGTGCAGAGGTGTCTGAAGTTTACAATAACCCACAACCTGTCAAAAGGAACAGGACGGGCCGTGGACTCATCATTTCAAAAAGAAATAATTTATCAGGCAAGCATAAATTTTCTTTATTTTTTTAAGACACGATAAGTCCACGTGACATCTTAATTACTAATGGGATTCAATACCCAAGCTAGAGTACACAGATGATATGGGAGGGACAAGACAGGGAACCTAAATGGAAGGCACCACTTTTTGAAGAACCTTTCTCCCAAAAGCAGCCTCAGTCGAGGCAAAAGAGTCAAATTTGTAGAACTTTGAAAAAGTGTGAAGATAGGACCAAATTGCAGCCTTGCAAATCTGTTCCACAGAAGCTTCATTTTTGAACGGCCATGAGGAAAAAACCAGCCCTCGAGGAAGGAGTCGTAACTCTCTCGGGAGGCTGCTGTCCAGCAGTCCCATATGAAAAACGTAAGATCCTCTTCAGTCAAAAGAAGGAGAAATAGCCGTAGCTTTCTGACCCTTGCGGTTTCCTGAAAAAAACCACAAGCAAAGAAGAAGACTGACGAAAGTCCTTAGTTGCCTGCAGGTAAAACCTTAAAGCATGGACCACATTTAAGTTGTGCAGAAACCCTTCCTTCTGAGAAGAAGTAGAAGACAAGGAAGGAACAACAATCTCCTGATTAATGTTCCTAATCAGAAACAACCCTAGGAAAAATTCCTAATTTAGTATGTAAAACTACCTTATCTGAATTAATAAGATAAGGAGACTCATACTGTAATGCCGATGACTCTGACACTCTCCGAGCAGAAGAAGTATCAACAGGAAATAAAACCTTCCAAGATAACAACTTATATCTATATCTAAGGAATGCATAGGCTCAAACGGAGCCCCTTAAGAACTTTGAGAACTAAATTAAGACTCCATGGAGGAGTAACTAGTTTGAACACAGGCCTGATCCTGACCAAGATCTGACAGAATAATTATACATCTAGAACATCCACCAGATGTTTGTGTAACAAAATAGATAAGGCCAAGATATGCCCCCTATAGGGAACTCATCAATAAACCTTTCTTCAAACTCTCTTGGAGAAAGGACAAAATTCTAGGAATCCTAACCTAACTCCATGAGTATCCCTAGGATTCCCACCAATAGAGATATTTATACCAAATCTTATGGTAAATCGATCTAGAAACAGGCTTAGGAGCCTGAATCAAGGTCTCTATATCAGAGTCAGAAAATCTCTGCTTGGATAAAATTAAGCATTCAATCTCCAAGCAGACAGTATCACAGAAATTAGATTCAGGTGAAAGAAGGGCCCCTAAATCAGAAGGTCTTTACTCAATGGAAGTCTCTAAGGTGGGAGAGGTGTCATCTCCACCAGACCTGCATGATACCAAATCCTGCGAGACCAGGCCGGTGCTATGAGGATCACCAAGGTCCTTTCCTGCTTGATTCGAGCAATTACTTGAGACAGAGAAGCAAAAGTAGAAAACAGGTATGCTCGATTGAAGGTCCAAGGGGCCGCCAAAGCATCTATCAGTTCCGCCTGTGGGTCCCTGGATCTTGACCTGTATCTCGGGAGCTTGGCATCCTGTCATGATGCCATGAGATCTAAGTTTGGCTGACCCTACTTTAAAATCAGGCTGCAAAAACACTTCCGGATGGAGTTCTCACTCCCTCCGAATGAAAGCTCTGCCTACTCAGGAAATCCACCTCCCAGATGGCCACCCCTAGGATGTGGATTGCTGACAGGCAGCAAGAATGGCCCTCTGCCCATTGAAGTATTTTGGCTACTTCTATCATCGCCAAGGAACTCCTCGTTCATCCCTGATGATTGATGTAAACCACTGACGTTATGTTGTCTGGCTGGAATCTAATAACCTGTACCAAGGCTAACAGGGCCAAGACTGAAGATCATTGTAGATCGCATTCAGTTCCCGAATGTGACTGAGTAGAACAGACTCTGACCGAGTCCATGTTCCCTGAGCCTTTAGAGAACCCCAGTCTTGGGGATCGACCCGGCAACCCTTGGGTTGCTACAGGGCTCAGCCACAGTGCCTTAGCATGCTGAGCTATCTATCCACTGCTCCCCACCTTGGAAGGCTGGCATCTGTTGTCACAATCTCCCAAGATGGTCTGCGAAAGCAGGTTCCCTGGGAAAGATGATCCAGAGACAACCACCATTGTAGAAATAGTCAAAACAATGGGAGATGTGAGACGCACACAAGCCACAGCAGGTTAATTCATTTATTGGACATAAATCCAAGTGCTGGATACAAACAACATGGTAAGGGGTTAATACCCCCGGGTAAAAATGCAGAGATTACAAAAATGTGCAAGAACTACAAAAACGAACGGCTAGCCATGTTACTATTATTTTGATGTTGATTTGATTGATTGTGCACGCTTCAGTAAACGGATGGTCAATTGCTTAACAGAGGAATCCCGTCTTGTTATATGACAGAAGCGCCCGATTACCAGGAGGTGGGACAACGTAGTGTAGTGTTGTCTATGTGAGGACCGTAACGCTGATATCCATCCGGCGGTCCGTGATACACATTTGTATATTTGTCTATTTACCCTGGACTGGTTTTTCACCAACTGTTCATTTTCCTCAATTTGTGGATTTACCATTGTAGAAATCCCTTGTCTCCTGCTCCAAAAGTAATCGAGGAGACAAGTCCGCATAATCTCCGTTCTATTGCCTCAGCATGTTTAACTGTAGAGCTCTGAGATTGAAGCAAACAAACGTGATGATGTCCATTGCCGCCACCATCAGCCCGATTACCTACATGCACAGAGTCACGGACGGTCCAAGGAGTGGATTGAAGGACTAGACAAGTATCGAGAATCTTTGATTTCCTGACATCTGTCAGAAAAATGTACATAGACAAGGACTCTCTTAAGGATCCTAAGAAAGTTACCCTTTTATTTGGGACTATGGAACACTTTTTCAAATTCTACCTTCCATCCATGAGATCACAGGAAGGATAACACAATGTCCGTGTGGGATTTTGTTTGAAAAGATGGTGCCTGGATTAGACAGTCGTCCAGCTAGGGCGCCCCAGCAATGCCCTGTAACTGCAGCATTTAATGACCGGGGCCAGCAGCTGGATTCAAACTAACAACCTTTGAGTTGCAAAGCCACAAAGCTAACCACTAGGCTACATGGGCAGCTTGGTAAAGAAAATTCTGGAAGCTGTGGTAAGACCAAAAGATAAAACCACAAATTGGAAGAGTTTGTCTGGAAAGGCAAGCCATAGAACCTGTGACTGTCCCTATGATTGTGAACTTGCAAGTATGCATCCTTCAAATCCACCGAAGTCGTAAATTGACCTCCTAGGACCCAAAGGAGAATGGAACGAATAGTTTCCATCTAGAAGGACAGTACTCTTAGGAACTTTGATCGAACTCTTGAGATCTAAAATAAAACTGAAGGTTCCCTCTTTTTTTGGGAACCCCGATCAGATTAAAATAAAGTCCCAGACCCCATTCCTGAAACAGAAACCATCCCTCTCAGGTTGTAGAGAGTCTCCTACACAAAGGAAGGACACCCTTACCTCTCATCTGCCTCCAGATAATCTTGAAGCCAAAACCTCCCCTCTACTGAGAGGCAAAAGTAGAAGAATGCCCATGAAATCTCGAAAAGAACAAAAAAGATAACTTAACCATAATGCGAATCAATATGGTAAGACTGAAATGTTTGCTCCCCGCTAAAAACCTGCGGGGAAGAATCTATAAGATAGGAGATGGACGACTTAAGGACCCATATCTTATCCTGGGCCTCTTCGAGGGGCGTATCTGTATGCTGCTGCATAAGTGACAGTAACACTACAAACCATAGGTTGCCATTTTTTGAACAACTCCTCTAATCTCTTATCCCTAGTGTCTTTAAAGGAACAACTATCCTCTATGGGAATAGTAGGTCTCCAAGTTAGCATGGAAACTGTCCCTTCCACCTTGGTTACCGCCTAACAATATTCCTTGAAAAAATAAGTCATGGGTAAACATTCCCAATATAGGAAATGGGAAAACAAGGAGGTACTCGATCTCTCCCATTCCTTAACTGATACTTCATAAGATTAACAACAACCATGATCATTGTCGCCTGGAGTAGGTAAAACCTCTTAAGAAACAGATGGAGGTGTACTAGCTTAAACCTGAAAAATACTATTTCAGTATCAGCGGGAGGAATTATACTGTCAGAAAATGAGATTTTATCCTCAGATGCTATCAAAGTATCCTCTTCTACAGGCCTGGGAGGGGAACTCTGTGACAGCAACCACCATGACAGAAACCTCGCTCACTGAAACTTTAAATTTTCCTCTTGCGCTCTCCCTGCAGCATGGGAAAAGCCGACAACGCACCTGAGACCCTCTAATACAAAAGGGAAGCGACGTCTTGCAAGATAACTTCAGGAGGAGTCGTGGAGGAAGCGCAGGGCACTGGTTGAATGGACGCTAAGTTCTTAGGACACTTGAGGAGAAGGCTGCAGGATATATAGGACATTGTCATGATGCATTTTGTTTTATAACAGCATCAGAGACAAAGTTGGCTCTGAACTGTAAAAATCTCCATACATGAGGAACAGAAAAAACTGTATTATTCACATTTTAATTAAATAAAATTGAGTATCATAACTAGGGCTACTGTGTCTTTAAATGTAAAGAGTGACGTCTTCATTCAGCTTTACATATAGACCAGTAACATTACATATGTTACATAACAAGCTGAAGGGCCTTCTGGACCGTCTGAATACCCAATTGATAAATAACAAAATTGGATGTTACTGTATCTTTAAGTGTTAAAATAACTGCTTTATTTTTACAGCAAATAAGTGTGTAACACGACATTCAGACAATCCCTAGTCCTTAAATTAATAAAAAAAAAACTGTATATTACTATATCTTTGAGGGACAAGATAACTGCTTTATTTTTTACAGGGAATAAGCCTGAAACATGTCTTATTACTGATTTCGGACAATCCCTCATCTTCTGTCCCCTATGTCTCCAAGCAGTCTTCTAATGGAGTTACTGTCACCAGATATGGGGCTAACATATAAAAAACATCTGGACTCCTTAATAACCGGAATACTACAGAATGTGAAGTCTCTCTGCTGTGCGACACAACGCAGCAGGGGAGACCCACCATCTTTCTCGTTGGATCGATAAAGCTAAGGAGAAAAGGCGCACAAACAAGATGTGCAGTTAGTTCCGCCCATCGTGGGCGTATCCCCCGGGCAGCTCAGCATTGCAAAGTGAGAGCCGTCTGAAAAATAGCACCCTTTTGGCGGTTAAAACGCTAAACCTCCCGGACGGCTGGATTATGTAAACAAAGCCGTCGGGAGTAGGAATTGCCCCAAGGCATGTGCAATTTATATTCCCGGGCCAGTAAAATAAACAGTTAACAGGGCAAACCTCCCAGACGGCTGTTGATCACAATAAAGCCGTAGGGAGTTGATATTATAATCAAACATATAGGAGCCACTTCTCCACGTCTCCAGTGCCTGCATTAGCTGCCCTATGATTATTCACTGCTAGAGATAATGTCATCTTGTGTCCAAGAATGTAGTAAAGTGCAATTTTTCCTGTGAACATATCCCCAGAAAATAAAACTTAGCACTTACCTTGTGAGGTCCTCTCCCTCACATTGGCCTGTGGAAATAAAAAGTACTGAGTCTATTTTCCCCTCAGACTTTCACAAACAGGGCAGCAAACAATTTATGGGAGGCGCAATGAGAATTATGTCCCACCAGTTCCCATTGCTCTAAAGCCACCAAAAGCTCTACTGAAGAGACTGATATGGACTACGGCTACACCCTAGAACAAAGCAGCACAATCTTGTACTACTTTAAAAATAATAAACTCTTGATTGAAGAATCTAATCTAACACCTCACTTTACCTCTTCCTATCACTAACGTAGGCAAAGAGAATGACTGGAGTGGGAGGGAAGAGAGGAGCTATTTAACAGCTCTGCTGTGGTGCTCTTTGCCTCCTCCTGATGACCAGGAGGTGAATATCCCATTAATAATTAAGATAATCCGTGGACTCATTCAGCTAGATTACGAGTTTTGTTGGTAAAAACTTGCGTTGCTAACGAGCCTTTTTTTCCAGAGCTCACTTTAAACAACGCTGATATTACAAGTTTTCTGAATGACTGCGTTAGCCTCAGAAAAGTGAGCGTTGAGCAAATTTAGCGCCACTTCTCACTGTAATACCAGCGTTGCTTACGGTAGCGGTAAGCTGGCTAAAACGTGCTCGTGCACAATCTCCCCATAGGAAAAAATGGGGCTGAGATGGCTGAAAAAAACCTAACACCTGCAAAAAAGCAGCGTTCAGCTCCTAACGCAGCCCCATTGTTTCCTATGGGGAAATACTTTCTATGTTTACACCTAACACCCTAACATGAACCCCGAGTCTAAACACCCCTTTTTTAAGATTTTAATAAATCTAAATAAAATTACTATAATTAAATAAATTATTCCTATTTAAAACTAAATACTTACCTATAAAATAAACCCTAATATAGCTACAATATAACTAATAGTTACATTGTAGCTATTTTAGGATTTATTTTTATTTTACAGGCAACTTTGTATTTATTTTAATTAGGCACAATAGTTATTAAATAGTTATTAACTATTTACTAACTACCTAGATAAAGTAAATACAAATTTACCTGTAAAATAAACACTAACCTAAGTTACAATTACACCTAACACTACTCTATAATTAAATTAATTACCTAAACTACCTACAATTAAATACAATTAAATTAAATAAACTAAATTACGAAAAAAAAAACCACTAAATTACAGAAAATAAAAAAGAAATTACAATTTTTTAAACTAATTACACCTTATCTAATCCCCCTAATAAAATAAAAAAGCCCCCCAAAATAATAAAATTCCCTACCCTACACTAAATTACAAATAGCCCTTAAAAGGGCCTTTTGCGGGGCATTGCCCCAAACGTGAGTACTTGCAGGTCTAGGCAGGGACTCCTTGCTGCACATTCTCTGGGTGATCAATGTTTAAACTGCCACAAATCAGAAGAAAAAACACTTACAAACAGCAACTTTATACTAGGTAAGGAGCTGTACTGATTTGTTTTAAAAGACAGGGAATTACTTGGCTACTGCTGTAGATCATTTATTGTTTGCACCTTTGCATTATGTAGTCTGGTAGTAATCTTCATATTTTAGCTCTCTGTATCATCTGCAGCTTACTTTTTTGGAGTTTTAACCATACTCCACTTCCTACACACTACAAAAATATGAAAATTGCTGTCCATTTTCCCCCAACAGCTCACCCAGTAAGATATACTGCACTGAGTGTTTGCTGTGTCTCTCCTCCCATTGATAGTAATTTGACTGACTGCAGCCTAGCTCCTCCCATGCACCTCTGCCCTCAGAGTGTCTTTAGGAGTCCAGGATAACTTAGGAAGCATTGCTGCTGGCTATTAGGACAGTGGATCTAAGGTAGTTTTGTGTCACATCAGTTCTGTGTGAGCCCTGCAATAGTGTTATATATAGGGAAGAGAAGTGATAATATATAAGAGCTGGACAGTTAAAAATAATTGATTAGGAGATGGGTTTTGTTTCATTATAGCTTTACTGCAATAGGGCAGGAATGCTTCTATTTTTATGGTCTTTTGGAAGACTTAAAATGAATGTAAAGTTTCATCAATTAGTGCCCGGTTTTGAAAAATACTAATAAAAACAGGGGCACTTTCATTGCTGAAACTTTACATTGCACCGTATTTGTAGAAATACTTACCTTTTACTTCTCCAAAGCCGGATCGCCGATCCCTCCGCCTCAGCTCCTCTGTACTTACATCAGAAGTGACGAAACCGGCTTCCTCCAATCATGGCTTCTCCTCCAGAGTGTCCTTCTCTTGATGCCCTGCTGTGATTGGAGAAAGCCAGTTTCGTCATTGCTGTGTAAATACAGCAGGAAAAAGCAGGCGGGGGATCGGCGATCTGGCTTTGGAGAAGTTAAAGGTAAGTATTTTTACAAATACGCTGCGATGTAAAGTTTCATCAATGAAAGTTCCCCTGTTTTTAATAGTATTTTTAAAAACTAGGCACTAATTGATGAAACTTTACATTCACTTTAATCATAAACGTTTTGTAAATATACCTGTATGTGCACATGAATTATTTGTTTAAATTAGACACTTCAATACATTTTGACTAGTGATGCAAACTGTTTCTGTTCTTCCTATGATGTCACTTACTATGATGTCACTGAATATAAAAAATTACTGCAAATGATGAAATCTAAAGTTGGCAGGATTGCGCTTTCTATGGTTTGTTGGGAGATATCTATGTTTGAAAAAGCGGACGTAGCCAGCACTTCTTTCTTAAAACGTAGGGTCTTTATTGGTGTCACAAACATAAAAGCCAGGAAAACCAGAATGATCACACCTTACATGTTTCGGCTAACTTGCCTTACTCATAAGCGTGATCAGTAATAAAACTTTGCTAAAATAAATATGGCATACCTTAGGCTGATTGCTTCATAATGATCATGTGACTAAATTAACCATATACCGGGCTGAAAGTGGACTAAAGAAATTATTGGGACAAAAAGAAAGAGAAGCAAATAAAAAATAAAATGATTGCATTAGAGGAAATATAAACATATGTAAACTGAATAATGCAACAAATGACTTAAACCGATAATTATAATGCAGAGATTAAGTTGTGGGGACACATAAATAATTCTTGTGAAAATTGATATATCAAACAACAAACTATATCAAACAACTTGATAATAATTACGACAATTGCTTCATAAATCAGTCTTATATAAAACATGTCCAAACTTAATAAATCATAATTCTCTGTAAACATGATCATAAGGATGGTTTCTTGAAAGAAAGTGTTAATGCACCTTGGGTGAAAACAAATGTTTGTCTTCACTTAATTATTCCCAGAAATTAATTAAATCAAAAGATGAATTTAAGCCTTTTGGTAGACGTGTGTCCATAGTAAAAATCCAGAAAGCTTCATGTTTGAAAAGCAATTAATTTACATTACCCCCCCTCGTTTGTCACATGATCATTATGAACCAATCAGCCTAAGGTATGCCATATTTATTTTAGCAAAGTTTTACTACTAATCATGCTTATGAGTAAGGCAAGTTAGCCGAAACATGTAAGGCGTGATCATTCTAGTTTTCCTGGCTTTTATATTTGTGACACCAATAAAGACCCTACGTTTTAAGAAAGAAGTGCCAGCTACGTCCTCTTTTTCAGCTTACCACTATCCCTTCAGCCAGGCACCTTTCAGCCGTACAGTGGATCAGCCATTGTTGAGTGGAGTGTCCGTGACGTCACGGTGAACCCAGAAGTAACATGGAGCCCGGGGAGTTGGAGGTTCAACAAGTGTTTGCTGGTCTGAAGTTTTCCCAATACCACAGATAAAGAGCCCCGGTTTTGCTGCAGAGATGTACGAAGAGCGGTGAGTAACTGTCCTGGTTATTTATGGAACATTGAGTTTGGCCGTTACTGGGGACTAGCTTCATTATATTTTACACCGTTATCGTATGGTGCTGTTATCCTGTGATTTTCCTTATTACCTACACTCACCTCCTACCTTTAAGGACACACACTCTCTTCATTTGAGTTTCACTGTGGACGGAGCTGGCCTACATAACTTTGTTTACTTAGATATCTATATTTGCAATACCGTTCTGTCTAGGAAGCTCTACCTCTAATTAAAATGGTATACATAAACAGTTTTTTAATATTGCTGCCTGTGTTATTAATCCTCTACTGGCTAGGCAGCCATATAAAATGCAACCTCTTGTGCCCAACATTTGGTGTGTATATCTATCTACAGTATCTCACAAAAGTGAGTACACCCCTTACATTTTTGTAAATATTTTATTATATCTTTTCATGTGACAACACTGAAGCAATGACACTTTGCTACAATGTAAAGTAGTGAGTGTACAGCCTGTATAACAGTGTAAATTTGCTGTCCCCTTAAAATAACTCAACACACAGACATTGATGTCTAAAGCATTGGCAACAAAAGTGAGTATACCCCTAAGTGGAAATGTCCAAATTAGGCCCAATTAACCATTTTTCCTCCCTGGTGTCATGTGACTCGTTGTTACAAGGTCTCAGTTGTGAATGGGGAGCAGGTGTGTTAGATTTGGTGTTATCGCTCTCACACTCTCTCATACTGGTCACTGGAAGTTCAACATGGCACCTCATGGCAAAGAACTCTCTGAGGATCTGAAAAAAAGAATTGTTGAACTACATAAAGATGGCCTAGTCTGTAAGAAGATTGCCAAGACCCTGAAAGTGAGCTGCAGCACAGTGGGCAAGACCATACAGCGGCTTCACAGGACAGGTTCCACTCAGAACAGGCCTCGCCATTGTCGACCAAAGAAGTTGGTCAGCGTTATATCCAGAGGTTATATCCAGAGGATGGCCTAGTCTGTAAGAAGATTGCCAAGACCCTGAAAGTGAGCTGCAGCACAGTGGGCAAGACCATACAGCGGCTTCACAGGACAGGTTCCACTCAGAACAGGCCTCGCCATAGTCGACCAAAGAAGTTGTTCAGCGTTATATCCAGAGGTTGTCTTTGGGAAATAGACGTATGAATGCTGCCCGCATTGATGCAGAGTTTGAAAATGGGGGGGGTCAGCCTGTCAGTGCACAGACCATATGCCGCACACTGCATCAAATTGGTCTGCATGGCTGTCGTCCCAGAAGGAAGCCTCTTCTAAAGATGATGCACAAGAAAGCCCGCAAACAGTTTGCTGAAGACAAGCACACTAAGGACATAGATTACTGGAACCATGTCCTGTGGTCCGATGAGACCAAGATAAACTTATTTGGTTCAGATGGTGCCAAGCGTGCGTGGCGGCAACCAGGTGAGGAGTACAAAGACAAGTGTGTCTTGCCTACAGTCAAACATGGTGGTGGGAGTGGTCCGGGCCTGCATGCGCGCTGCCGGCACTGGGGAGCTACAGTTCATTGAGGGAACCATGAATGCCAACATGTACTGTGACATACTGAAGCAGAGCATGATCCCCTCCCTTCATAGACTGGGCTGCAGGGCAGTATCCCAATATGATAACGACCCCAAACACACCTCCAAGACGACCACTGCCTTGCTAAAAAAGCTGAGGGTAAAGGTGATGGACTGGCCAAGCATGTCTCCAGACCTAAACCCTATTGAGCATTTGTAGGGCACCTCAAACAGAAGGTGGAGGAGTGCAAGGTCTCTAACATTCAACAGCTCTGTGATGTTGTCATGGAGGAGTGGAAGACGACTCCAGTGGCAACCTGTGAAGCTCTGGTGATCTCCATGCCCAAGAGGGTTAAGGCAGTGCTGGAAAATAATGGTGGCCACACAAAATATTGACACTTTGGGCCCAATTTGGATATTTCCACTTAGGGTGTACTCACTTTTCTTGCCAATAGTTTAGATATTACAGGCTGTATGTTGACTTATTTTGAAAGGACAGCAAGGTGCCACTGTTATACAGGCTGTACACTCACTACTTTACATTGTAGCAAAGTGTTATTTCTTCAGTGTTGTTACATGAAAAGATATAATAAAATATTTACAAAAATGTAAGGGGTGTACTCACTTTTGTGAGATACTCTATCTATCTATCTATCTATCTATCTATCTATCTATCTATCATGTGTATTATTTAAACCCCTGAAATAATAATAAAAATATTCTAGTAGGAGTTTATTATATTTAAATCTAAACTATGACTATAAAATGTGGGTGTTTTGATCACAGAACTGAGTAGGTGGAGAAGTTGAATAGTAGATAGTCAATACTCTAGTAACCTGCTTGCTTGCTCTGCTGCAAAGTGTCCCTGGTATTACCCTCCAACCCCAACTAACCACGCACAAAATCTAGGCTTCATCCTGGACTCCTCACTCACCATGGACCAACAAATCAATGCCATCACCTCAACATGCTTTCACATTCTCCACCTGCTACGAAAAATCTTCAAGTGGATCCCTACCGAAACCAAGAAAACAGTCACCCATGCCCTCGTCAGCAGCCGGTAAGACTACGGCAATGGACTCTACGCCAGCTCCACCTTCAAACTCCAAAAGAGGCATCTATGTGCAGCCACCAATCAGCAGCTAGCTCCCAATAATGCAATGTTGCTTTCGAGCCTACCTAGGTATGCTTTTCAAAAAGGATATCAATAAAACAAGGCAAATAAGATAATAGAAGTACATTGGAAAGTTGTTCTATCTGAATCATGAAAGAAAATATGTCCCTTTAAGAACATAATTGTTAAGGGTGGAAACAGTAAGATGTCTGTCTTGTCTTTCGTTCCCAACCCCCCTTTCTCTCCCATATACTTCCTTTCAAAGTCCCTCTGTCCCTTAGATCATCTCATGTAAAGGTGGTTTACAGCTAAATCATGGACAGAAAGGATTTATACATCACATATTTTCATTACATGTCATAGGCTGTATTATATGTAGTCGCTTTATAAATTATGCTAATAATAATGATAATATTGTTATTGACCACAGCAAACAATAAACCTGCTCGATAAGCTTTTCAGGGGGTATGCCCTGGGACTGCAAAACAATTGACATTTTGCTATATTACAGTTGTAAGCCCTTTTAAACATTAATTTTATATGCAAATATGTGGCAATCTGATGCTTAATTTTCAGTATTATCTAAGCATATTTCCAAAAATAACTTTAAAGGGACATTGTACTGCAAATTTATTTTCCCTTTATGAATTTCCAATGGCCAGCTGAAGTATAAAATGTATGAGAATAACGATTTATGTTTATTTTTATATATTAAATAACTGCCCCCCCTTGAAACCATAACCCATTAAAATGAGTTGAGATTTCCTAATTGTGGTTATATTAATATCCTTTTAACCTCTGTGATTACCTTGTATCTAAACCTCTTTTGACAGCCCCCTGATCACATGGCTATTTATTTATTATTTTTGCATTTTAGCCAATTAGTGCAGTGCCAGACACAACTCCACGGGAGAGAGTACAATGTTTTTTATATGGATTAGCAGTGTTTTGTTGTGAAAAGCTAATACAAAAAAGCATAAAAAAGAGGCTGTCTGTAGTGGCTTAGAAATAGACAAAGCAGGGGAATGGGAAGTAAAGGAGTAATCTATCTTTTTAATCAATAACAATTTTGGTGTTGACTGTCCGTTCAAAGGGGCAGTATACACCAATTTTCATATAACTGCATGTAATAGACAATATTATAAAGAAGAATATGCACAGATGCTAAAAATCCAGTATAAAACCTTTTAAACACTTACTTAGATGCTCCCAGTTTAGCACTTTTGATTAGGTTGACTGGAATACCCAGTGAAAGTAACCCCCCTTCCCCTATATAGGAAAAGACCCTTTACACAAACAGTAGCAAGCTGGAGTAGGTATACACCAGTATACTCCTAAAACTTTGGGGCTTGGTTAGGAGTCTGAAAATCAGCACAATGTTATTTAAAAATAAGCAGAACTATACATTTAAAAAGAAACCAAAAAACTGTATAGGCTATATAAATGGATCATCTACAAAACATTTATGCAAAGAAAAATCTAGTGTATAATGTCCCTTTAAGCCTGTTTAGGGAGCATGGGTTAAGCACAATTTTTACCCAAAAAGCAAGAGGTGTTTAATGTAATGATCTTATATAATAAAGTTTTCACAAGATAAAGCTATATATATAACTTGATGAATAAAGATCTCACACGTGACTAAATGCGAGATGCTGAAACCAATTACAAGGTGTGCAATTTATGTAATTGAAACCATGAGTTGTTAATATGGTTGAACCTTTGCTCAGCTAGAAAGAAATACAAAATTCTAAATGAAAAATGAAAAGGTTTATAGTAACAGGCAGGCAAAGAGCGCACACAAGAGAATAAAATATAAGTGTAGTTTTATTAGGGGGAAAAGTTACAATTCTACTAACAAAAGGCAAATAAATAAATAAACAAAAAATGTATTGCAAATTTGCTACAATTTCTTTCTAGTTTGTGGCTAGTGGAAGTTTCCAGCCCCACACAGACTTTCTGTTTATCAATTTAGCCTTTCTTTGACCCTTATTTAAGTTCTTTTATGTGGCAACTTTTGAAGCTTTGATAATGGTAATTTAGTTTTCATTCTAGCTAGTTCTGAATATGTAATTACCTTGAGGATTAACAGACCTTACTCTAATTACACTTTATTCAGGAATTATTTTTTTGTTTTTAAATGGCTTCATAAACTAATGGTATGGCAGAGACTGAAGGCAGCCTGAGGTACAAAAGTCTGGTGATGTTTGGCTCTACTACCCCATAAAGCTGTTGTGATGATTGAATGCAAACAGGCCATTTTTTAAGGACCTCACATGCTAGGTGTGACAGCAGGCGTCATTCATTAAACAAGTGACATGTGGGGGAGTGATAAAGTACTGTTATGTTAAAAGGACAATAAAGTAAAAAACAAAACAAAAAACAGGAAAAATAAATAAATATATGATGTAGATGAATAAGCAATATATGAACATGTTATACACACATACATGTGTATAATGTATATATATATATATATATATATATATATATATATATAATTCTTTTGACCCTATAATATAAATATATATATATATATCTTGTTCTTTTGACTATATATATATATATATATATATATATATATAATATATATATATATATATATATATATATATATATATATATATATATATATATATATCTATATATATATATATATATCTATATATATATATATATATATATATATATATATATATATATATATATATATATATAGGGTCAAAAGAAGTATGCTCTTGCTGGACTTAAAGAAATTTAGTACTGATTATTTTGCTCATACAGTTATGATGACATCCTGACACCCTGGCAGTGTCCGTGTACAAAATCCACAGCATATATATATATATATATATATATATATATATATATATATATATATATATATATATATATATATATATATATATATAAATAAACTATTTTGCATAGCATCTGAGTTTGTGTATCTTTTTAACAATATATTGTACAATGGCTGAGAATTTATACCCAACATGTTGCTTGTCCTTATATATTCTTAAAGGACCAGTCAACAGATTAGATGTGCATAATCAACAAATGCAAGATAACAAGACAATGCAATAGCACTTAGTCTGAACTTCAAATGAGTAGTAGATTTTTTTATAACAAATGTCAAAGTTATGTATATTTCCACTCCCCTTGTACCATGTGATAGTAATCAGCCAATCACAAATGCATATACGTATAGTCTGTGAATTCTTGCACATGCTCAGTAGGATCTGGTGACTCAAAAATTGTAAATATAAAAGACTGTGCACATTTTTTTTAGTGGAAGTAAATTGGAAAGTTGCATAAAATTACATGCTGTATCTGAATCATGAAAATGTAATTTAACCTGAGTGTCCCTTTAATGACATCCTGCTGTTTTTTGTAGTTCAATGTGATAGCCCTGGCTAATGAGTGGTCAGGAAGATCAAACTTATCCTTAAGTGGCTTTCAAGAGAGGTCAGGAGGTCATTTGAAAAAGCCAAAGTACCCAGTCACCTCTTCACCTCTGAAAGAAAAAATGTCATGGATAGGTCATTAGGTTAGCTAAGGAATGTAAACAGGATTTTATTATAAACTAAAGCTTGGCCTCATATGCCTTTGAAGTGAATTTACTAATGTAATAAACCTCTGTGAAATGCACTCAAAGTCACATATAAACATCAAATATTTTTTAATATCATCTCTAACAATTAGTAAAATTAAACTATTTAAAAAATGTATCAAAAAATTTGCACTAAATAATATCCAAAGGGGAGTTAACCCTACACAAGGGGATTTATTAGGGGGGAAAAAGGGAAATGGATGAAAGTATAAGAGTCACACACAACACGGTACGCCCTGAATTCCTGGCCAATAACCCGACAAAGAGCACCTATTAACCCTTATTCCTTTCTCCGTTATAGTTTTCCTAATTTGAATCTGTTAGGGAGGTAGCACAAAGTTTATAGTTACTTGTACATCTCAAATTTTAAAGGAGCTCACAGTGTAGCACAATACTCATCAAGTACAATAATACGTAAGATTTATATAATTTTATCGACTGGTACAGAAAACATATCCTGTACTTACAGATGAAATTATAAGATCTTAAAGGGAAGGGACAGTCAACACCAAAATAGTTATTGTTTAAAAAAAGATAATGGCTTTACTATCCATTCCACAGCTTTGTACAACCAATATTGTTATATTAATATACTTTATAACGTTTAAACCTCTACATTTCTGCCTGTTTCTAAGCCATTACAGACAGACTCCTATCACATGCTTTATTAGCTTTTCACAACAGGGGAGTACTGGTTCATGTGAGCCATATAGATAACATTGTGCTAACGCCCGTGGGTTGTGGCAGACAATGCACAAATTGGACAAAAGGCAAGTCAATATGCAATAAATAAAAAGTCATGTGATCAGAGGGCAGTCTGCAGAGGCTTAGATACAGGGTAATCACAGAGGTAAAAAGTATATTAAAGGGACACTGAACCCACATTTTTTATTTTGTGATTCAGATAGAGCATGCAATTTTAAGCAACTTTCTAATTTACTCCTATTATCAATTTTTCGTTGTTCTCTTGCTATCTTTATTTGAAAAAGAATGCATCTAAGCTTTTTTGTTCAGAACTCTGGACAGCACTTTTTTATTGGTGGATTAATGTATCCACCAATCAGCAAGAACAACCCAGGTAGTTCACCAAAAAATGGGCCGGCATCTAAACTTACATTCTTGCATTTCAAATAAAGATACCAAGAGAATGAAGAAAATTTGATAATAGGAGTAAATTAGAAAGTTGCTTAAAATGTCATGCTCTATCTGAATCACAAAAGAAAAGTTTGGGTTCAGTGTCCCTTTATTATAACAGTGTTGGCTGTGCAAAACTGGGGAATGGGCAATAAAGGGATTATATATCTTTTTAAATACATTTTTTTGAGTTGACTGTCCCTTTAATTACTGCAATAGTTTAATGAGGCATGGAAGTACTGAAGTATATGTAGAGTAAAGAGAGAGACTGCAGAGATGTCGTTTTAAAAATGTGAGAGATACAGACACTGAATTATATGAACACATACAGTAGATTTAAAAAATAGACAATCCATTTATTACCCATAACATCACTGTTATATTAATATACTTGTTACCTCTATGATTACTTGTATCTAAGCCACTGCAGACTTCCCCTTATCTCAGTGCTTGTTACAATGTTGCATTTTTGCCAATCAGTGCTGGTTCTTGCATAACAATGATCATTCTCCATGCTATTAAGCACAATGTTATCTATTTGGCACACATGAACTAGCACTGTCTAGCTGTTGTGCAAGATTTAAAGAGAACTGAGAAAATAGACGGCCTGCTGGGGCTTAGAAACAGACAAACTTAGAGGTTATAAAGTATATTAATATAAGTGTTGGGTGTGCAAAGCTGGGGAATAAAGGTGTTATCTATCTTTTTTAAACAATAAAAAAAATCAAGTAGACTGTCCCTTTAAAGGGACACTCAAGTCAAAATAACCTTTTATGATTCAGACAGAGCATGCAGTTTTAAGACACTTTCCAATTTACTTCCATTATCAAATTGTGCACAGTCTTTTTATATTCACACTTTCTGGGGAACAAAATCCTACTGAGCATGTGTACAAGCTCACATGGCATACGTATACTAGTCTGTGATTGGCTGATGTCTGTCACATGATACAGGGGGACGGAAAATAGAGAAAAAAAATGAATTTGTCAGAAAAAAAATCTACTTCTTATTTGAAATTCAGAGCAGGTGTTATTGCAATGTCTTTTTATTCTGTACTTGTTAATTATGTAATTCTACTGCATTGGGTGGTCCTTTAAGTCCTGATTTTCTCAAAGACACCCCAGATCACCCTCAGCCCACCCTAAACTTTTGCATCTTAAAGGGAAGTAAAACCCACATTTTTTCTTTTATGATTCAGAGAGAACAAACAATTTTAAACAAGTTTCCAATGTACCTTTATTGTCACATTTTCTTTGTTTTCTTGTTATCCCTTGTTGAAAAGCGGAATGGTAAGCTCACGAATGTGCACCTGTCTGCAGCACTAGATAGCAGCACTAAATCTTGTCATGTACTGCTCCAGACAGGTGCACGCCTCCTATCTAGATATCTCTTCAACAAAGAATAACATGAGAATGAAGCAAATTTGATAGAGGTAAATTGGAAACTTTTTTTAAAATTTGTATTCTCTATCTATATTATGAAAGAAAAAAAAATGGGTTTCATGTCTTTTTAAGTTTACCCAGGTTCAGTGGTGGAATTCAAGTAGAGATTCCTAGAAACAGTTTTACAAGAAATGAGAATCTGATGACTCACAAATTATTGTCACGGTAAAGTAAATAATAGCTCATAATCGGTATATTAATTTCTTTTCCCCTGTCTATTTAAGGGATATGAAACCCCAAAAATTTATTTTGTGATTCAGATAGAGCATATAATTTAAAAAAAAAGTACCTCACCTCTATGATAACCTAGTATCTAAGCATCTACAGACTGCCCCTTATCTCAGTTCTTTTGACAGAAAGGCATTTTAGCCAATCGGTATTGTGCTTACTCATAAATGACTCCAAGGGGGTGAACACAATGTTATCTATATAGCACACATGAACTAGCACTTTCTAAGTGTGAAAAACGGTAAAAATGCACTGAGATAAGAGGCAGCCTCCAACGGCTTAGAAATCAGTTTGTGAGCCTACCTACGGTTATCTTTCAACAAAGAATACCAAGAGAACAAAGCAAATTTGATGATAAAAGTAAATTGGAAAGTTGCATGCCTTATCTGAATCATGAAAGTTTATTTTTGACTCAACTATCCCTTATCCCTTTAATGCAGATCTTCTGATAGCAGAGGGTATCCAGGGTAAAGGTAATCTTAGTCAGACAGTCCGGTTCAAGGCCTCAAAATCACAAAATCATCTAACAAATGCAGGGTCGCAAACAAGCCAACGTCAAATACCACATCAGTCACAAAAAAGGGATTAATACAAAAGCGTAGTCAGGGGAAGCAGAACGTCAGTTTTTTTTTTTTTACATTTTATTGAAATTCAAAGAAATACAATGTTGAGATGCATGGATTTTTTTTATTAGAGGGGCTGGCATTTGTGAACATTGGTGGGACTGGGGACGATGTAGACACACAATTTTTTTGCCCCTTGAGCCAGTGCTGCAATTTCAACAAATAGTTTTCCCGGCTGCTTTTGCTTGTTTGTACTTTGCTTCTCCCCTGCCCAATTTTGCTATGAATGTTGTGGGCATGCCGTGGGGCTTGCAAAGTTGCGCTGCTAGCCTAAACCTGCCTGCCTATCTGTGCTCACTGCTCAGTGACATGTGGAGCAGTGGAGTCACTCACTGCTGTGCTGTCTCTCTAAACGGGAACTGGCAAATCATGAGGGGATGCCTGGCACCTGACCGCATGACTGTTTGACACTGTCTTTAAAGTGAAGGAGCCACGTATGATGCCCACCAGACCATTACGGTTATGGTACACTAAGTGCACACTGAACAGGTAGGAGGGCGGGCGGGGGTCTGGGGGTGGGCAGAGTGCAGAGGTGATTGGCCATAAGAAGCGGTAGGCACGCGGCCCGGGGCTGTGCACTGACAGACTTGGAACAGAGTCAGAGAGCAGAATTTTCATAGTTTGCACCTAAAACTTTTCTTTAGTGATTTATTTTTAGAGTGCTCTGTTTATCTTTCATTTGATGCTCTGCTGAGCCAGGGAGCAGCTCTAGGCATGAGCTTTATAATTAATGCAGTTCAGTTTACATATTTTGTATGTGTGTGTCTGAGTTTTTGTGTGTGTGTTTTTGTGTGTGTGTCTGAGTGTGTTTCCGAGTGTTTGTGTGTGCATCTGAGTATGTTTTAAGTGTGTCTGAGTGTTTGTATGTGTGTTTGCCTGTGTTTTTGTGTGTGTCTGCTTTCTGGGGGGGGGTGACACCATAACTTACCACACCGGGTGACACCAACCCTAGTGATGCCACTGCAGAACGTTAAACCAGTATATCCAAGAAGTAATTGCAAGAGTACAGTTTCAGAAGGCCTAATTGATCTTCTAGGTCTCCTTAAAGGGACAGTCACAATTGTTTTTGTTTAAAAAGACAGATAACACCTTTACTACCCATCCCCCAGCTTTGCACAGCCAACATTGTTATATTAAAGGGATAGGCAAGTCAAAATTAAACTTAAAGGGACAGTCTACCATAGAATTGTTATTGTTTTAAAAGATAGATAATCCCTTTATTACCCATTCCCCAGTTTTGCATAACCAACACAGTTATATTAATATACTGAACAAATAAACTTAGATGCCTTCTTTTTCAAATAAAGATAGCAAGAGAACAAAGAAAAATTGATAATAGGAGTAAATTAGAAAGTTGCTTAAAATTGCATGCTTTATCTGAATCACAAAATAAAAAATGTGGGTTCAGTGTCCCTTTAATATACTTTTTACCTCTGTGATTACCTTGTATCTAGGAACCTTCTTCCAGCCCCCTGATCAAATGACTGTGACTGTTTATTATCTATTGTCTTAAATTTAGCATTGTTTTGTGCTAAATCTTAAATAACCCCCTGTGCCTGAACACAGTGTTATCTATATGGCCCACGTGTACTTTCTGTCTCTTTGTGTTGAAAAGAGATGAAAAAAGCCTGTGATAAGAGGCAGCCCTCAAAGGCTTAGAAATTAGCATATGAGCCTACCTATGTTTAGTTTAAACTAAGATTACCAAGAGAAAAAAGCAAATTTGATGATAAAAGTAAACTGGAAATTTGATTAAAATTAAAAGTCCTACCTGAATAATAAAAGTTTAATTTATACTAGACTGTCCCTTTAAACAAAAAAACAATGTGTTAGTGCAAAAAGGATATGTCCTAAAAAGTCAATTGGAGCCTAAATCCCAACTCCAAATGTGCAAAAGTGATTCCAGGGATTACTTCTCAGTGGAAATTAATGATTTGGGCATATAACTAATTACTTACTATTTAGATAATGATATTAACATATTGCAAACTCATAAGGCATTTATACTAGAGAGTATTTCATATGTATTAACTCATAAATAAAAAAATAATAATAATGAATTTTATATTCAAAATAGGGGTACAGCTATGGGGACTAGGGTTGCACCGAGTTATGCTAATTTATTCATTGGCCTTTGGGAACATACATTTTTGGAATCATCACCTTCTTAAGAGCTGACTACAACAGTGCAACTCTTGGCAGGGCCCTCTACCCAGTTGATCCCTATAATTGTTTTGTTCTACTCCCCCTTTGTTTATAGCGCTGTGGAATCTGTTGGCGCTCTACAAATAACCGATAATAACAATAATAATAGTAATCATCATCAAACTGTGGGGAGAACCTAGTCTTGTACAAACGGCACATCGATAATATTATAATTATCTGGAATGGGGAACTTATGAGTCTAGAAAATGTCATGGGACAAATGAATGACAATGACAAGGGCCTTTAGTTTACAGGGATTTATACGAGAACCTTTTTCAAAGAGATAGATGCAAACAATTATTTTCTCTCAGAAAGTTGTCATCTACAAAAATGGAAGGACAATATCCTATATGGTACTAGAATTATAGATTATGAATAAGAAATAGAAATAGTTCAACAAAGATTTATGGAAAGTGAGGATAATTTAGTGAATTCGGAAGTTGAAAAAGCCTGGAAAGAGGACAGACAGGATTTAATCAAATAGAAATAGAAAAAAGAAAATCTGTACTAACATCAACACACCTTTTATTACAACATATAACAGTGACTTTAGAATCATGAATAATATTTTAAAAAAGCATTGGCATCTAGTGAAACCAGACCCTCCAATAGGTGACAAGGTCACTGCATATCCCAGAGTGATTTTTAAAAAAGCAAAGAACTTAAAAACAATCCTTGCTCCCAGTGAATATAGGAATAATAATAATAATAAAACATTACAGGAACAGGTTCTTTCTGCCAATAAGTTACAGTTTTCCGCCCTGTTATACTTGTAAGGCCTGTGAACATGATGTAAAAATAAAGCACTTTATAGTTACAGAGATAAGGAAAGAGTTTAAGAGTTTACATGATCGAATGCTCCTATCGCAGACAATATTTAGAGGAGACTACACAGCCCCTAAAGGACAGAATTAGAGAGCACCTCAGTTGTGTGAGACATGATAATTTGTATATACAGTATATATGTGTGTGTGTAAAAGGAAGGATCCGCACTCACTGGAGTTTTCACACATAGGTTTAACGTGCAAAGTGACATTTCAGGAATCAAAACGTCCACTTCATCAGACCACTTGACTACTGACGTTCCTGACACCCTGGCATTTTGCATTTTACCTTGAAGTGAGAGTGCAAATCCCCTTGAATTTATATATTTATATATATATATATATATATATATATATATATATATATATATATATATATATATATATATATATATATATATATATATATATATATATATACATACACACACACACACACACTTTAGGGAGGTTTATGGAAATAATATGAATGAAATAAAAGCTTTTATATAAGAAGCACAATTGATATATGAAATGCAAACCTTGCAGCCTAAGGGGTTAAATTCAGATATGGATGTGAATATGTTTTTATAGTGCAACCCAATTATAACTTGATTACATCTATTTATGTGTTCTTATGGTAAATTCTTTCAAATAACCTGTTAGGATATAAATGTTACGTTTGATGTAATTTAAAAACTTCAAAACAACAATTTAAAATGGTCTTACAGTATTAGAATAAGGATTTATAAAATTCCACCTTAAAATTAACTGATGGCGAACCATATTTGATGGAAATGATTAATGAAAGAGATTTTACTCTTAATTTATTTTAAAATAAGTAAAAATACCACCTTAAAAATATGAGGGAAATGCTATAGGGGATGACCTGAAAGGAAAAAAGGATGGACTAAAAATAATGAACCAATCAGATTACAAGGTATAATACAAAGGATATTTCAGCTTGCAACTCATATATCTTGATAAAGCCCTCTACTCTAAGTAGAACAAAAATGCGTTGATAATCTGTGAGCTGTATTAACGTCAATATGATAAGGATATCCTGATTACAAGACATATAATCTACAATGAAAACAGAGCTACAGAGTCCAGAGGACCAATTACTGAAAAAGCCGATAGTCACATGACTTAAAGGGACAGTTTACAATAGAATATTTATGTTTTAAAAGATAGATAATCCCTTAATTACCCATTCCCCAGTTTTGCATAACCAGCACAGTTATATTAATATACTTTTTACCTTTTATCTAAGCATCTTCTGACAGCACCCTGATCATATGACTTTTTATTTATTATCTATTGACTTGTATTTAGTACTGTGTTGTGCTAAATCTTTAATAACTCCTCAGGTGTGAACACAATGTTATCTATATGTCAACATTAACTAGCAGTCTCCTGTTGTGAAAAGCAAATAAAAAAGCATGCGATAAGAGGCTGTCTGTAGTGGCTTAGAAACAGGCATACATTTAGAGGTTTAAATGTTATATATACTGTATATATATATATATATATATATATATATATATATATATATATATATATATATATATATATATATATATTAATATAACAATATTGGTTGTGCTAAGCTGGGGAATGGGTAGTAGCCATTAGAAGACATTATCTATCTTTTTAAACAGTGAGAATTTTAATGTAGACTATCCCTTTAATATCCAGAAGGTGGATGGTGATACACAGAAAGAATACCACATGAGGAACAATGCTCAATCGGCTGTGGAAGTAGTTGAATTGAGTGTATTGGGACCTGGTGGAGATACGATAGTGGCGGGACCGGGATAAACAAGTAAGGTTCTTTTGTGAATTAAGGTGTGGACTACAAAATACTTTCACTTTTACTGAGAAACAAAAGGGAAGAGTGAATTATACGGATGTCCAATGTGAAATAAACACAAACGGATTACAACTATAAGGACAGCCTGTGAAAACATATGACTGCGGTTCGCTTTTTAAGGAGGTTGATTACAGTTATTTAATTTTATGAATTATTTTCAGGGTGATATTTTAAGACTTTTTAGGTTTGGGTAAATGTATATTGGGAGACTTCCCTATTTATTTGTCTTTGGTTCTTGGTTGTGGTAATAATTAATAATCCATTTTTAAACTGATGCATTATTAATATTTTAAAACATATTGCAGTACTTGCACTTTTTTTGGGGACGATTTTCATCAAGGATCTGGCTTGTTTTAGCACCTCCTTTTTAGGGTTGTACTTTGTATGGGACCTCTATATCACAGAATAGAAAAAGCAAGAAATGGAAGAGGAAGGAACCATAACGAGCACAAACAAAATATACATTTTATAAAGATAGGGTTTAAATAGTAAAAGTTAAATACAGTGGTTTTACTAACATATGCCTAGATTTAGAGTTCTGCTTTAGGGTTAAAAAGCAGCATTAAGGGGTCCTAACGCTGCTTTTTAACGCCCGCTGGTATTTAGAGTCAGCCAGGAAAGAGTCTACCGCTCACTTTCTTTCCGCGACTCGAGGCTACAGCAGATCCCCTTACGTCAATTGCGTATCCTATCTTTTCAATGGGATTTGCCTAACGCTGGTATTACGAGTCTTGGAGGAAGTGAGCAGTAGAGCCTCTACCGACAAGACTCCTACCGCCAAAAAAAGTCAGTAGTTAAGAGTTTTATGGGCTAACGCTGGAACATAAAGCTCTTAACTACTGTGCTTTAAAGTACTCTAACACCCATAAACTACATATAAACCCCTAAACCGAGGCCCCCCCCACATCGCAAACCCTATAATAATTTTTTTTAACACCTAATCTGCTGCTCCGGACACCGCCGCCACCTACATTATCCCTATGAACCCCTAATCTGCTGCCCCTAACATCGCCAACACCTATATTATATATATTACCTCCTAATCTGCCCCCCCAATGTCGCTGCCACCTACCTACAATTATTAACCCCTAATCTGCCGACCGGACATCGTGACACTATAATAAATGTATTAACCCCTAAACCTAAGTCTAACCCTAACACCCCCCTAACTTAAATATAATTAATCTAAATAAGTTTACTATAATTAAATAAATTATTCCTATTTAAAACTAAATACTTACCTATAAAATAAACCCTAATATAGCTACAATATAACTAATAGTTACATTGTAGCTATTTTAGGATTAATATTTATTTTAAAGGCAACTTTGTATTTATTTTAACTAGGTACAATAGCTATTAAATAGTTAATAACTACTTAATAGCTACCTAGTTAAAATAATTACAAAATTACCTGTAAAATAAATCCTAACCTAAGTTACAAATACACCTAATGCTACACTATTATTAAACTAATTAAATAAATTACCTACAATTACAATTAGCTAAACTAAAATACAATTAAATAAACTAATCTATAATACAAAAACAAACAAACACTAAATTACAGAAAATAAAAAAAAATACAAGAAGTTTAAACTAATTACACCTAATCTAAGCCCCCTAATAAAATAAAAAAGCCCCCCAAAATAATAAAATGCCCTACCCTATCCTAAATTACAAAGTAATCAGCTCTTTTACCAGCCCTTTAAAGGGCTTTTTGCGGGGCATTGCCCCAAAGTAATCAGCTCTTTTACCTGTAAAAAAAATACAACCCCCCCAACATTAAAACCCACCACCCACATACCCCTACTCTAACCCACCCAAACCCCCCTTAAATAAATCTAACACTAACCCCCTGAAGATCTCCCTACCTTGAGTCATCTTCACCGAGCCGAATTCTTCATCCAAGCGGAGCAAGAAGAGGTCCTCCATCCGGTAGAAGTCTTCATCCAAGCGGGGCAAGAAGAGGTCTTCCATCCGATTGAAGTGTTCATCCAAGCGGCATCTGCTATCTTCATCCATCCGGAGCGGAGCCGCAGCATCCTGAAGACCTCCAATTCGGAACATCCATCCTGGCCGACGACTGAACGATGAATGACGGTTCCTTTAAATGACATCATCCAAGATGGCGTCCCTCAAATTCCGATTAGCTGATAGGATTCTATCAGCCAATCGGAATTAAGGTAGGAAAATTCTGATTGGCTGATTCAATCAGCCAATCAGATTAAAGTTCAATCCGATTGGCTTATCCAATCAGCCAATCGGATTGACCTCGCATTCTATAGGCTGATCGGAACAGAATTTTCCTACCTTAATTCCGATTGGCTGATAGAATCCTATCAGCCAATCAGAATTCGAGGGACGTCATCTTGGATGATGTCATTTAAAGGAACCGTCATTTGTCGTTCAATCGTCGGCCAGGATGTATGTTCCGCGTCGGAGGTCTTCAGGATGCTGCTGCTCCGCTCCGGATGCATGAAGATAGAAGATGCCGCTTGGATGAACACTTCAATCGGATGGAAGATATCTTCTGCCCCGCTTGGATGAAGACTTCTACCGGATGGAGGACCTCTTCTTGCCCCGCTTGGATGCAGACTTCTACCGGATGGAGGACCTCTTCTTGCTCTGCTTGGATGAAGAATTCGGCTCGGCTGGGTGAAGACGACTCAAGGTAGGGAGATCTTCAGGGGGTTAGTGTTAGATTTATTTAAGGGGGGTTTGGGTGGGTTAGAGTAGGGGTATGTGTGTGGTGGGTTTTAATGTTGGGGGGTTGTATTTTTTTTCAGGTAAAAGAGCTGATTACTTTGGGGCAATGCCCCGCAAAAAGCCCTTTTAAGGGCTGGTAAAAGAGCTGATTACTTTGTAATTTAGAATAGGGTAGGGCATTTTATTATTTTGGGGGGCTTTTTTATTTTATTATGGGGCTTATATTAGGTGTAGTTAGTTTAAACTTCTTGTATTTTTTATTTTCTGTAATTTAGTGTTTGTTTTTTTGTATTATAGATTAGTTTATTGAATTGTATTTTAGTTTAGCTAATTGTAGGTAATTTATTTAATTAATTTATTGATAGTGTAGTGTTAGGTGTATTTGTAACTTAGGTTAGGATTTATTTTACAGGTAATTTGTAATTATTTTAACTAGGTAGCTATTAAATAGTTATTAACTATTTAATAGCTATTGTACCTAGTTAAAATAAATACAAAGTTGCCTGTAAAATAAATATAAATCCTAAAATAGCTACAATGTAACTATTAGTTATATTGTAGCTATATTAGGGTTTATTTTATAGGTAAGTATTTAGTTTTAAATAGGAATAATTTATTTAATTATAGTAAATTTATTTAGATTAATTTAAATTATATTTAATTTAGGGGGGTGTTAGGGTTAGACTTAGGTCTAGGGGTTAATAACTTTATTATAGTAGCGGCGAGGTTGAGGGCGGGAGATTAGGGGTTAATAATTGTAGGTAGGTGGCGGCAATGTTAGGGAGGGCAGATTAGGGGTTAATACAATTTATTATAGTGTTTGCGAGGCGGGATTGCAATGTTAGGGAGGGCAGATTAGGGGTTAATACATTTATTATAGTGGCGGCAAGATCCGGTCGGCAGATTAGGGGTTAATGAGTGTAGGTAGGCGGCGGCGACGTTGGGGGCAGCAGATTAGGGGTTAATAAATATAATGTAGGTGTCGGCGATGTTAGGGGCAGCAGATTAGGGGTTCATAGCTATAATGTAGGTTGCAGCGGTGTCCGGAGCGGGAGATTAGGGTTTAATAATAAAATGCAGGTGTCAGCGATAGCGGGGGCGGCAGATTAGGGGTTAATAAGTGTAAGGTTAGGGGTGTTTAGACTCGGGGTTCATGTTAGGGTGTTAGGTGTAGACTTAGAGAGTGTTTCCCCATAGGAAACAATGGGGCTGCGTTAGGAGCTGAACGCTGCTTTTTTGCAGGTGTTAGTTTTTTTTTCAGCCAGCTCAGCCCCATTGTTTCCTATGGGGATATTGTGCACGAACACGTTTTTCCAGCTTACCGCTACCGTAAGCAGCGCTGGTATTGAGGGTTGAAGTGGAGCTAAATTATGCTCAACGCTCCCTTTTCTGAGGCTAACACAGTAATACAAGCGTTGGCTTAAGGGTGCGCTGGAAAAAAAAGGAGCGTTAGCACCGCGGGTCTTTACCGACAAAACTCTAAATCTAGGTGTAGGTTATTTATTTATGTACATCTAGATAAATTGTATTATTTGCAGTTAATTTTATTACATTAACTATCAGCAGCTCTTTTTATTCAGTCAGGAGACATGTCATTTTAAATATCTTAATTATCATAATTTAAAATATATTCTTGGTAAACTGTATATGCATGTGTATGTTTGTGTGTATGTGTGTGTATGTATGTATATGTGTGTGTGTATATATATATATATATATATATATATATATATATATATATAAAATTACCATTTTTTTCAGTTTTCTATTATTTCAGGTAACATCTATTTTTTCTTCATAACAAGTAAACTAATCTATTTTAAGCAATACCAAGATAAATATTGTAGGTCTCACTAGACCTCCTTGTGTCCCGTCCTGACCCCCCGCCCCTTTTAAAACCATGTATAACCTTTGCAGGCAGCCCGTAGGTTGCATTATATTTGTAAGCCGGTGTGTAGACAAGGGGATGTGGAAATCTTTTGTAGTTTCTTTCTTATAACTACTACAACTTTATTTAAGACAGTTTGGTTAAAAATAAATACATAAACAAATGAATATGTTGTTATCAGTATACATATATTTAAAGGGACATTAAAAATGTCTTATGATTCAGGCAGAGTATACAATTATAAAAAGTTTTCAATTTGATTTTGTTATCACATTTGCTTAGTTCCCATGGTATTGTTTTTTGAAGAGATACCTAGAGAGGTGACTAGAGCACTATATGGCAGGAAATAGTGCTGCCATCTAGTGTTCTTACAAATGGATAACATTCTTGCAAAACTGCTGTCATGTGCACACTCCTGAGCTTAAAGCGAGAGTGTTCCCTAAATTTCCCCCCTTTAATTTGTTCCCAATGATCAATTTTACCTACCAGAGTGTATTTGATTGTTCATTTGAAATACCTGATTTTGTTCCCCTACCCACACTGAAAGTTTCTCTTCTTAAGTATTGGCTATAGAGAAGCTGTGTAACCATAGCCAGCAGAAGAAACTACGCTCACAGTGGGGGTTAGAAGAGATACAATGTTAATTTTCAATTTTTTTATCTCTAAGGGTCAAAGGTTATCCTGCTTGGAGAGAAATTGTAGTGCAGACTTCACAGGGACTGAACTCAATGAATGCTCAATGAAAAAGAACATAACTCTCCAGCACTTTGACATCTTTCTCATTTCTGTATCTGTAGGAGTGACACTCCCAGTGCAAAATAGCACTGCGTGAGATGAGAGTTTTATTAAATATAAGAGTTTTGTTACACTTTGTGCATTGTATTGTATATGAATTTATACTTCACATTGGGTCATTTCAATATTATTACATTTAAGCTTTGCACTTTCTATTTTATTGTTTAATACATTAATATTTATATTTAAATCCGGCAGTGATCTTACATATTCTGATTATTTTATGAAAGTTTTTGTGTTACTTTAAAACATTAGGATCAGGCTTTGTGTATTTCTGTGTATCCTTTACAACTTACATTGAACTTTGTATTTTCTCTATTGTAAAATGAAACACAGCTTCAGAAAGTGTGAGAGATGGGATTCCATAGGCTGAACAGGGGATTCCTTAGGGTATGTCTGAAGCTCTCTCACAAGTCTTGTTAAATGCACTAAGCATTTTAAACAAGCTGGCCTCACTGATTTTTCTTGCCAGCTGTATGCAGTTGCGGATTGCTTAAAATTCACAATAAATATATTTAACTGACAGAAAAGTAATATATACTAAACTATAGGCAAAAAAAAAATCACATTTTTGTGAAAATGTTTAATTTGTAATTGATGCAAACTGAGCCTTTATATCAGCCCAGGTGTTCTCCAGTTACCTTATATCTCCTCTGTGAAATTCTGTACCCAGAGAGCTTTGTTACTTTCTATGGAATGTATCACTCAACTCTCTAGGACTTCAAGGTTCCACACTTTTTCTTATAGAATTAATCTCCAAACTTCAGAATCTTTGCTTATTAGGCTCATAGAAACTAATGAAGCTCTCTGGAAAACCTGAAGCTGTTGATCATTTGATAATTATCTTCATATTAATGGCAATCAGTCATTTTTATTGTTTATCAGAAGCATTTGTAAGGCCATTTTTCACTTACTGAATTTTACAGCTAAAAGGACCTAATAAACCCTCAGACAACACTGATATTGTCAAATTTATAAACATTAGGAAGCAATTTCACCAAACATATACAAACTTTAGCTGCTCAGTCAATTAAGGTTAAAGGGACATGAAACCCTTATTTTTTTCTTCCATGATTTAGAAAGAGCATGCAATTTGAAACAACTTTATAGTTTACTTCTATTATCTAATATGTTTTATTCTCTTGATTTTCTTTGCTGAAAAGCATATCTAGATAGGCTCAGTAGCTGCTGATTGGTTCCTGCACATAGAAGCCTTGTGTGATTGGCTCACCCATGTGCATTGCTTTTTCTTCAACTAAGAATATCTAAATAATGAAGCAAAATAAATAATAGAAGTAAATTGTAATGTTGTTTAAATTTGTATTCTCTATCTGAATAATGAAATAACATTTTAGGGTTTAGTGTCCTTTAAATAATAATAATAATAATAAGCACTTTTATACTAATAAAAATATTGAAATAGATAACTCAACAAATACACATGACTACTATACCTATAATACCCCTGTTCATATCTTGTACAAAAAAAAAACCATACACACATATTGTTGTGGTTAACTGCACACCTGTCACTCATTAGCATCGCTGCACACTAAATTACCATATGGGCCCGTCAACCTGTGATGTAATCGCTAAACTCTGACATCATGCACATTTGATTTTTGGATTATGAAATCAGTAGATTAATGATGCAGATAATGATTTTATTTTGTTCTGGGGAGTGAACAATTTTAAACTTTTTCTTTCATGATTAAGATAAAACATATGATTTTAAACAACTTTCCAATGTACTTCTATTATCACATTTTTGTTTTCTTGTTATCCTCGGTTGAAAAGCAGGAAGGTAAGCTCAGGAGTGTGCACGTGTCTGAAGCACTATATGGCAGCAGTTTTGCAACAATGTTATACATTAGCAAGAACACTAGATGGCAGCACTATTTCCTGTCATGTAGTGCTTCAGGCATGTGCACGCTACCTATCTAGATATCTCTCCAACAAAGAATAACATGAGAAAAAAGCAAATTTGATAATAAAAGTAAACTGAAAACTTTTTTAAAATCGTATTCTCCACCAGAATCATGAAAGAACATTTTTGGGTTTCATTTCCCTTTAAGGGTTATTAATGGCAGAAGCATTTTTGCATTGTGACCGCAATCCTTTATTGCCCTTTTTATATATATCCCAAATTGTCCTTTAAAAAAAAAAAAAGCTAAGGGGAAACCTAGGTTTCAAAATGGCTGTTCTATTACTTATAGAAACAAAACTTTACATATGCATCTTCAATATTTAAATAACTAATATAATAAAAATACACCTGCATGCTTTTCTCAGAGTTATCTTTGCTTTAAATATATCATTATATCTAACATTTATTTAATAAACAATATCCCTTTAAGGGTGCTTTTTCCTTCTAAACATTATAAAGGGCTAATTCACATATTAACAGCCTTTTTATAAAATGTCTTTTATAATATTGTCCTAAACCATCATTTTTATGTGGGTCGGCCTGAACTTGCACATATAGCAACATGACTTTTGTAACTACATAGACATACTGTAGTTATGCATTTTTTTTTTAGAAGACAAAAGAAACCACTGTATCAACTGCTACAAAAGATTAGATATACTTATGTTACATTTGCATTGCATTTACGTCAATGTCTCCTTTATTGTACAACCTCTTAATAACCGCATCGTCTTTATTAGATTGAAAGCATTTAGAGACACTATAAGTTTTGTGTGCGCGCTTTATTTTGCAAAATGCTACTTACATTATTGAGTTTTGTGAATAACTATAAAAACAACTGCTTTAGAGAATTTATGATATAGACAAACAGTAATTATCTAAACTTTTAGGTTAAGCTATATTAATATGAATAATATATTCCACACTTTTATTTCTATGTTTCCTTACTGCAGCATAAACTTGGTCTCTGCCATTCATGTAGACTGGCACGTACACATTGGTTTTCCTGGAGCCTGTCAGGAAAAGGGAAATGAGTTTTACGTAAGTTGTATTTGCAGTCAAAGGTACGTTCGTGGGTGGCATCTAATGAACAATTAAGAGGAGATTAAATATTCTTCGCTGCCCAACATTTCCTGCTTAGTGCTAACAGACGTTGCCATTATTTACTGTTTATCCAAAGATTAACAATGTTTTTTTAATTGTTTCTCTCTTTTCATATTTGTTGGTTGACATACTGAGTCTGTTATCTGACTATGCTGCTTACATTTATTCATTTAAGTAGTTTATACACCTAGGTGTTAAAGGGACACTAAACTCAACATTTTTCATTAATGATTCAGACAGAGCATGCTATTTTAAACAACTTTCTAATTTACTCGTATTATCAATTTTTCTTCAGGAGCCGGCTCATTTTTGGTTCAGAACCTGGGTTATGCTTGCTTATTGGTGGATAAATGGAGCCACCAATAAGCAAGCATTATCCAGGGTGCTGAACCTAAAATTAGCCGGCTTTACATTCCTGCTTTTTAAATAAAGATATCAAGAGAAAGAAGAAAAAATTATAATAGGAGTTAAATTGAAAGTTGCTTAAAATTGCATGTTCTATCTGAATCATAACATAAAAAAATTGGGTTTAGTATCCCTTTGCTTTGAATCATGGTACAATGGCACACTACTAAATTGTAATTTTATAAGCGCTAATTGCTACCGCAAGCTGGCGAGTAGCAATAACCAGCCACTTTTAATTTGTCCGTTTGTGGGCGCGCAATAATTTAGCGCTCCACTTGTAATCTAGTGACAACTAGTGAATGTAATGTTCGGGTTACTGACTTTCAATGCATTTAACTATGTATTTAAATCTTGCAAAAGGGTACAAGGCACATTTTATTGTTAAAAAAAAAAAATATTCTCTTTAAAGTGTCCGCAATTACCCATTAAATTTGCTGGATTGTTTTAAGTTGTTTACCTACTTACTTTTATTTTGTCCCTTGAGTTGAAATAACTTCTTTTGCTTGTTGAAACTGGCAACTATACTGAAAATGGTATTGTCTATAAAAGGTATGTAAACACGAGGCAGCAGCAGAAATCAACATCCTATCGGGGGTTGCCGAGAGATCCAATGCCTAATTTGCAAATAGTGTCCCTGAAGCAAATCTGATAATAATTAACTCTTAACAGCTGCTTGCCTGAGTACATTATTCTTTTAAACACATAGATAACGTCCCACTCATGAGGCACAAGCATTGCTGCTCCTAAGAAAAATGACCAATTATTGGTGTGACTGCTGCTCCTGATTTGTTATATCCTCTTCAGGAGCTGCAAGACTTATGGCTTACAAATGAGACACTATCTATGTGTTTAAACCCTTTCCAGGGGTTAAATAAATACTAAGCTAGCATTAGTGATGCTCCAAGAATGAAGGGCATTTCATTTGTGCATTAGTATATCCCTTTAATGAACATATCCAGTTGCTGATGTAATGAAATGTTTGCTTAACAAAGCAAGTTACTGACAGTCTTAGAAAGCTCTTTTTTTGCCAGTGTATCTGCATATTTATAGAACACATGCAAAAGTTATTAGTGAGGCCACATACCACAGATTGATATTCTCTATATATGGGTTTTCAGAACTTCGTTTAGCCTTATTTGAGCAAAATACGTATAACACAAATTGCTTTTTTCTTTATGAATTGCTTTGTGAATTACTTTATTCAGGATTTTGCCTACAATAAACTGCCTGCAATAAAAAACATAAACAAAACAACAATCTTTGGTTAATTAATTACTGAATTGTATAAACTATAATGAGATATGTATGCAGACAAACCCTGGCTTGGACACGTTTGGAGTCTTATGCTAGGGATAAGTAGGAAGAACTCAGCTCATCCACTATGCAATTTACAGAGGCATGTGACCCTCAATGGAAAAAGGAGAATCCCCTCTGGTTATCACTTGGACAGTGTGTGACAGTTGTCATACCTTTTATATACCAGGCTTAGAGCAATACATGTAAGAGATGTCCCTAATAAATGCTGCATGTTAACAAAAGCATTGCAGATGTTTAAGATGACATTGTAAAGAGTTTTAATCAGCAGCTTAACCTAATTTTTAACTCTTTTTTTTTTAATTTGACATGGCAGGTGTTATAGCCAATTATATAGCTAAAGACAGTAATGTGCACACCATCTTTTCTATAGAGGAAAAGTAGCATGTGATATGACACCTTGGGGTATATTTATCAAATTCCGGGCAGACATGATTTGCTACAGGGAATCATGTCCGCCTGGCATCACTAGATGCCGACAGCATATGCTGTCGACATTTAACATTGCACAAGCATTTCCCAAGAAATGCTTGTGCAATGCCGCCCACTGCACATTCGCGGCCAATCGGCCGCTAGCAGGGGGTGTCAATCATCCCGATCATATCTGATCAGGATGATTGTAGTCCGCCAGTAAAAATCTGCTTCTTATCTTCGGGGGTAGATTGCAGCATCCGCTGCTTTGTAAATATAGCCCCATGTCTTTATAATAGAGGCACAGAGAGCACATGCACTACCTATTTTAATAGGACAGGTGGCAGGGCCTCCTTTAACACCTACCGAGCCATATCTAAAATAAATGGGTCCAAGATGGTTAACCTGCTTAGGAAATTTATATTAATAAAAGGGGTTAAAAAAATGAGGTAACCTGCTTAGGAAATGTATTTAAATCGTTTTTATTGAAGGATAAAAGCTATACAGGGTACATACAAAATTCAAAATGTAAGGTACAGGTTAGATCTCAAATATTCAAAACATATTTGATATACAGGATTGTACAGCATCACAACATAGTTGACAACAACAGTGTACCTGATAAGGATCTCTCCCTATTACTTTCTCCCCTTAGCTTTAATTAAGTCACTCATGGACTTTTAAATTGACAAGTTATAATAGGCTGGGGTTATATCAAAACACATAAACACACAAACAAATGCATCCTTGAGAAAAGTTGTACAAAATGGATCAGTTATGAAAGGCAGATGCATTGGCCAAAACTGGGGGTATATAAGAACTGTAGGACTAAAATATTTGAGTGAGAGGTATTTGGTGTACAGAAGTTTACTTGATAGAAATAATTTTATTGCTATGTTCACCCCTCAGTGTGAGATGGGTCGGTTCATGTCCTTAGAGTCTGTAGACAATTACAATTAGGGATATACAAGAACATAGGAACATAGCTGGGAACATAAAAAATATTATAAGACAGTACTGCATAAGAAGGTAATATGCTATTCAATTAAGCCTCACTATATTGTAAGCTGAGGAGATGAGGCATTCGGCAACTAAAGGCTTACACCATTCCGGTGATTCTAAATGTGAGTACATCAGCACCTTCAATGTACTGGGAACTGCTATTGCGTATATTTTAGTGCTGATTATGTCCAGCGCACATCCAGTGAGCCGCAGAGCGAGGGCCAATCTGTCAGTGTAGCTGATCATTCTTTGCTACCTAAGAACTCTGCACTAATTGCGTTCCCTGCGCCAAACTACAATTAGGCAAGGTGAAAACATGTACTTGTAAAAGTGAGTAATATATACCAGGCACATATATAAAGTGTAACTACACCCACACATAAAGATTTGAACATGATAGGAAAATAAACAGAATTAACTTGAACATACTACAAAACCTGTCCTCTCAAGGTTTAAAACAAACATCGCAGAGTTATCAGCATCCATTCAGCATGGCTGCGACCAAGAGCAGTTAATACATTTGTCTGTTGCAAGTTATTTTCCGCCACAATGTATTAATCAATATTTAGTAAGATTAAACAATTTTATTGCCTTCATGACAATATAGGAAATAACCAATTAACTTTCGAACATGAAAACTAAGGCTTAACTACAGGTATTGATAAATGATAATGTTCCCCTAGAGAGCCTATGGGAAAAGTAATAATAAAAATAGAATTTAGCTAGTGAGTTTACCCGATGAGCTTAGTCAGCTGTATGCTGTCTGGCTAGTGTATCTGCAGTCTACCCCTCTCCTGTCTCTGGAAAGTGTTCATCGCTATGAAAGCAAGAGGTGTCCTTAATCGGAGCAAGTGTATGATTCCACCATCTTGTCTTGCCCTGTAGTTTTAGTGAGCTGTGGACCAGCTGGTCTGTGGGTCTCCTCATCCTTTCGTCTGGCAGCTGTGTTGCCGATGCTGTAAAGTTGTGTAGCGACACCTCCGTCCTGTGCTGTTCTGCCATCTTTCTTGCCATAATTTGTGTCATACTCCTCTCACCTACCCAGGGCCCCGGGGTTTCTGATGGAAGCATCTTCTGAAGCTGTACAATGTGGTTGTTATGTTTCCTTATATTGCCGGCAGGTGGAATCAGTAGTGGTGAGAAAGGTCTCATATGCTGCTCTCTGGGAATCTTTTTGCGGTACTCCGTGAGGGCTCTCTGTAATGGCGGATGGCCATGCTGGATCTTTGATATACTTGAGTCGGAGGTGCTGTATCAGCAAGGTTCTCTTTTTCTGAAGGCTTGTGTGGGCTTGCTCATAAGTGTTGTATCAGGTAGTCATATGGTGCCCTGTCTATCAACTTTTGCATGAGGTGCTCAAGTTTCCTTAGATGGTCATCGGGCTGTTGTATATCGGCAGATTATTAGAGTTTCTGCCGGAGCATTCAGAAGATGCGTCCTATCCAGAACGCTGCATGGACACGCCCCTGCTTAGGAAATTTATATTAATAAAAGGGGTTAAAAAAATGAGGTAAGCTTCCAATTAAAATATGTTTACTATGCCATCTTCATATTGCACTGCCAACATTAAAATACAGTGCTCACTTCAGCCAATGTATACTATTGCTTTAAACAGACAGTAAAAATTAAACTTTCATAAATTTAGACTGATTGTAAAATAAAAAAATTAAAAAATACCCCCCTCCCCCGATTTTCTTCTATTACCACCTCTTTCTTTTGGTATCCTTTTTTGAAATATCAGGATTGTGCATTGATTTTAGAGACAATACAGCAGAAGTATTTGCAACAATGTATAATTATGTATATACAGTATAGGAAATTATTTGTATCCCCAAATTGTATTGCCTAGAATAATAATGTTGAGTGCTAATATATCTGCCTGTCTCTTTATATGTCTGGAATTTTAGGTGTTATTGATAGATTCCACTCTTAGTAGCAATATCATCCACAACACTGATGCACTGGTGACATTTATGTGGATTCATAATATCAGTAGCCCGAGTGCTATCATATTATTTTTGTAGCCTTTGCTGTAATAACTGCATCTTGGGCATCTAACAAGCCAATAATTATAGCTATGTGTACAGTAGGGATTGCCCTAACAGTGTCCACAGTCTCTTCATAGTTTAACTTCCATTCATTTGCAAGTCTTTTATGGTCAACCTATGCATACCACCCATTTTGAATTTACACCCCCCATTAGGAATATGGTTCCCAGACTGTATTCTTTATTTTTGCTGAAAGATGTTATGTTCACAAATAACTGTGTTCATTATCCATCTTCTACTATAAAATATCTAATACAAAACAAATGGAAAAAAAAGTTAAGTAATGATATTTTGCTTTTAGGTAATTTTCCAGTAATAATGAATTCAATAAAGAAAATGCTAAACATAATTCAAAAGACATAATCCCTCCAAGGTATTTTAGCAAAGTGGATTTAACAAAGCCTTGACCAATTTCTCAAGCAAATAATTTTCATTCATATGAGACTGCTTTGGGCAGATTAAATTCTTTATGCAGCCGGAACTATTTTTTTTTCCATTTACTTCCTTCTACGGCTTCTAGTCCTCAATCAAATATTGTTCACTGCTTTACCTTAATCTATTTAATACATTAAAACCAGCATTTGTGAGTCACAGGCTATGTCTGTTTTAGCCATAATTATGTTCAGACATGGTGGTCCTCTCTAATTCTGTTATCTCCCAGGGGTGTGCATGTTATCCTAATTACTCAGATTCTTACTTGTTATCTGAGAACCTGGCAATGTCTCATTGCCTTTGTTTAGTAAACATTTAAACCAGTAATGCCACTTTGTAAGACATACTAGGCATATATATATATATATTTAACAGGAAGGAACTTTAAGAAGGATTATCAACAGGAAATATTAGTGTATTATGTCAATATCAACGTGTAAACCCTTAAAAGACCACCACGGAAGCATACTATATAGGTAGAAAAAGTGTATGATATTTCTTAATTTGCCCTGATTTCCTATCCTAATGTCATTCATCTGTTATTTTAAAATAAAATACTTCTGTAGAAATGTTAAAACATTTTTTTATATACAGCCAGTCACCGGTAAATTGTAACCAAATCAGATTTTTATTAAATTATGTTTAGCCAAGAAAATATTGCTAAATTCTTTAGGCTTATTCATATTTTTTGCAGATATTTTATAAATAGAATGTGGACTTATTAATGAGTTGGAATCTGGGTGGGATAGGCAGATGAAGGTGAGAAAGAGCTCGGTTAAAGAGATATGAAACCCACATTTTTTTCTTTAATGATTTAGATAGAGCATGCAATTTTAATCAACTTTCTAATTTACTCATATTATCAATGTTTCTTTGTTCTCTTGGTATCTTTATTTGAAAAAAAAAGGAATGTAAGCTTAGGAGCTGGCTCATTTTTGGTTCAGCACCTGGGTAGTGCTTGCTGATTGTTGGCTAAATGTAGGAGAAATGGCTGACAACCCAGCACATGAATATCTCAGGTAAACATTTTAACATTTATCATGTGACATACAACATGCTTTAACATGCCATGCCCCAAGTGCTTTTTCTGCCTTGTTTTATTATAATAATAATGTACAAAGGAATATTGATTTTGACAGTTCCCAGGCAAACTTCAAAACTGAATGCTGTGACATCACAAATCCTTTAGCTAAATGGGAACTAGATTTAATTTTGACACATGCTAGAAGTGTAATTCCAAAATAAAGAATTGTACCTCCAAAAGATTAAAATTGTATCATATTTTCAAAGTTTAATTCCAAAAAAGAAGATTGCACTTCCAGAAAACAAAATTGTACTTCTAAAAATAAATAAATTGTATTTGTAATTAAAGTAATGGTAAATCCTAGCATTTTGGAAATGCTAGGATTTACCAGTGTAACAAATAAAGGGGACTTTCAGTCATGAACCCTATTTTTCAATGAGGTGATATTTACACCTCTAACGCAATAGCTGTGTGGGCCAGCTGGCATTATGCTGGATTGGTAGCATGCTATTGCTTAAGATAACCTCAGTGATAAAATAGCGTTCAGCTGTGGGCGGCCTGAGGCGCTCAGCGCGGGAAATGCTGCAGACAAATAAAGGAACTTTCAGCATGAAGTATTTTATACTTCATGACGGAAAGTCCCCTTTATTTGTTGCATTGGTAAATCCTAGCATTTCACAAATGCTAGAATTTACTTTAAGTTTTTGTTTTCTAAAAAAAATCGTATTAATAAAAAAAAAAAGAAAATTGTATTTGAAAATTTAGATTTGTATGCCACATTGTATGTACAATGGTAAAGAATCACACATGCTTGCCTTTTTAATAGCAATCTTATTTCATACTTGTGAAGCTGACCTGGATCCGGCAAGATTCTAAACTTGACCCTGAAAAGTGATAGTTTGATCAGTATACAAGCTCATTTATATCTGTATTTGACTGGCTACAGCAAAGTAGATAACATACATAATATTAAAGTCAAGGAGTATGTTCCTAGACTGCAAAACAATGCACATTGTAAAGACAGTTTTAAATGGTTTTAAAACATTTATTTTACTTTGCGGATCTTTCCCTGTGTTCTACTTAATTGAAGATATATTCTATGCATCCATAAATCTGACTTAAAGGACCAGTTCACTCAAGAGAGAGAGTTACTTAGCAGTAATAATTCCTTATTAACAATCAAAATGAATGAATAAACATAACCACTGTAATATGAGAAGTTGTTTTTTAAAACTTTTTTCATTCTTTGCGAGCCATCAAGCTTGATGATCCTGGAATGCCCTAATAAAAGGGCTGGGCAACAGTGCTATATTAGCACGCCCCATGACCAATCAATTTGCGCGATTTGATAATATCCAAATTATAGTAATTTTGCAATGTGCATACAAAAACTGCATCTGAATGATAATGTGCCTGTCATGCAGTGTGCACGCTTTTCTAGTTATTTCAGAGGCTCCTACAACAGTGTTATAAATGTCAGTCTTTATTTGGCTGTACACTAAGGGCTAGATTTATTAAAGCTGAGGCGTACAGGGGCGCGTATATGAAAATACCCGCAGGTATTCGGCATTGCACACGAGCGCAATTTTGCACTCTCGTGCAATCCCGCCCCCTGCCCGCGCACAGCCAATCACGCGCGGGCAGGAGCTGTCAATCTCCTCGGTCTGACTAGACCGAGGAGATTGAATTTCGCCACATTAGAGGTGGCGAAGAAGCTAAGGAAGCAGCGGTCTGGTGACTGCTGCTTGATAAATGATGGCGAGCAAGTTCTTGAGAGAACTTGCTGCCGTATGGGCTTAATAACTCTAGCCCTAATAACGATCTGGTCAGTTTGTGAATGAGTAAAACACTCGTTTTTCTTCATATCTCCTGCACTGCTGATGTTCACCCCGTGAACTGGGTAGTGCGCATATGATGACTACAGTACTTGCTACAAAACAGAGATTGTATCTGAACTTCTCACCTTTGTATTTGTGCAGTCAATGTCTGCATTTCTGTTGTCAAGCAGGCTGTGAGACTTTCTGTTTTGTAGCAAGTATCATAGCCATCATAGGCTAACTTCTCGGTGTTGTGTCGAAACTGGTGATTCGGCAATTTTCGTAACTCCACCCACTAATGTAAACACTGCGCCTTATATACACCTAGATTACAAGTTTTGCATTGCGACTTGTAATGCTGAAAATATGGCATTTTCCGCGTTAAAACAGCACCAAAGCTATTACAAGTGTTGTTGGTATAGGTGTACAGCACACCTTTTAGCCTGTAATGCAACGTCAGTCCCGCACACATAAAAAATATGATTCCCATAGCGCCGGTATTACGAGTTTTGTGTTCTGGCTTTAAAAGTGAGCGTTACAGCCTAAAACGACAAGATCCGTACCGCCATCTAAAGTCAGTAGTTATGAGTTTTATGCTACAACTCTGTAACATAAAACTCATAACTAAACTGCTACAAAGTACACTAAACACCCATAAACTACCTATTAACCTCTAAACCAAGGCCCTCCCACATCGCAAACACTATAATAAATTTATTAACCCCTAATCTGCCGCTCCCAACATTGCCACTACTAAAAAATGTATTAACCCCTATTCCGCCGCTCCCCGTCATTGTCGCCACTATAATAAACTTATTAACCCTTAAACCACCACCCTCCCGCATCACAAACACTATTTAAATATTATTAACCCCTAATTTGCTGTCCGCGCACACCGTTGCTATAATAAACCTATTAACCCCTAAACCGCAAGCCCCCACAATGAAATATACTAAAATAAACTATTAACCCCTAAACTGAAAGCCCTCCACAACAAAATAAACTAATTTAAACTAGTAACCCCTAAACCTAACGACTCCCTAACTTTATATTAAAATTACAATTTCCCTACCTTAACCCCTTAATGACCACAGCACTTTTCCATTTCCTGTCCGTTTGGGACCAATTTTACATTTTTGCTGTGTTTGTGTTTAGCTGTAATTTTCCTCTTATTCATTTACTTTACCCACACATATTATATACCATTTTTCTCGCCATTAAATGGACTTTATAAAGATACCATTATTTTCATCATGTCTTATAATTTACTATAAATTTGTTTATAAAATATGAGGAAAAAATTGAAACAAACACACTTTTTCTAACTTTGACCCCCAAAATCTGTTACACCTCTACAACCACCAAAAAACACCCATGCTAAATAGTTTCTAAATTTTGTCCTGAGTTTAGAAATTCCCAATGTTTACATGTTCTTTGCATTTTTGCAAGTTATAGGGCAATAAATACAAGTAGCACTTTGCTATTTCCAAACCACTTTTTTTCAAAATTAGCGCTAGTTACATTGGGACACTGATATCTGTCAGGAATCCCTGAATATTCCTTAACATGTATATATATATATATTTTTTAGATATATATATTTTTTAGACATCCCAAAGTATTGATCTAGGCCCATTTTGGTATATTTCATGCCACCATTTCACCGCCAAATACGATCAAATACAAAAATCGTTCACTTTTTCACAAATGTTTTCACAAACTTTCGGTTTCTCACTGAAATTTTTTACAAACAGCTTGTGCAATTATGGCATAAATGGTTGTAAATTATTCTCTGGGATCCCCTTTGTTCTGAAATAGCAGACTTATATGACTTTGGCATTGCTTTTTGGTAATTAGAAAGCCCCTAAATGCCACTGCGCACCACACGTGTATTATGTCCAGCAGTGCAAGGGTTAATTAGGGAGCATGTAGGGAGCTTTTTGGGGCAATTTTAGCTTTAGTGTAGCATAGTAAACAACCCAAAGTATTGATCTAGGCCCATTTTAGTATATTTCATGCCACCATTTCACCGCCAAATGCGATCAAATAAAAAAAAAAAAGTAAATTTTTTACAGTTTTAGGTTTCTCACTGAAATCATTTACAAACAGCTTGTGCAATTATGGCAGAGATGGTTGTAAATTCTTCTCTGTGATCCCCTTTGTTCAGAAATAGCAGACATATGGCTTTGGCGTTGCTTTTTGGTAAATAGAAGGCCGCTAAATGCCGCTGCGCACCACACATGTATTATGCCCAGCAGTGCAGGGGTTAATTAGGGAGCTTGTAGGGAGTTTGTAGGGTTAATTTTAGCTTTAGTGTAGTGTAGTAGACAACCCAAAGTATTGATCTAGGCCCATTTTGGTATATTTCATGCCACCATTTCACCGCCAAATACGATCAAATAAAAAAAATTGTTCCCTTTTTCACAAACATTAGGTTTCTCACTGAAATTATTTACAAACAACTTGTGCAATTATGGCACAAATGATTGTAAATGCTTCTCTGGGATCCCCTTTGTTCAGAAATAGCAGACATATATGGCTTTGGCGTTGCTTTTTGGTAATTAGAAGGCCGCTAAATGCCGCTGTGCATCACACGTGTATTATGGCTAGCAGTGAAGGGGTTAATTAGGTAGCTTGTAGGGAGCTTGCAGGGTTAATTTTAGCTTTAGTGTAGCGGTCAACCTCCCACCTGAAACATCAGACCCCCCCTCCCAATCCCCCACAATTGTCCCCGCCATCTTAAGTACTGGCAGAAAGTCTGCCAGTACTAAAATTAAAGGTATATATATATATATATATATATTTTAAGCATATTTACATATGCTGCTGTGTAGGATCCCCCTTTAGCCCCTAACCTCACTGATCCCCCACCAAACAGCTTTTCTGTAGTGTATCTCCCCCTTCCAAGACCAAACCCCCACCCCTCCAAGATCCCTTAGATTATTTTTAAATACTCCCTTTCTGACTTTCTCCCACTTATATTATCTTTTTTTTCTGTACTCTAGCGGTTCCCACCCGCGCCCGCCCGCCGCCCCCTGTGCACGCGCGCGTGTCCGTGCGTGCCACAGTCGGTCCCACCCCCGATCCCGCCCTTCTCCACATCACACGGCCCATCGATGGCCGCCCACCCGCCTCCCACGTCGGCTCCCACCCACCAACGATACCGGCCAACCATGTCCGGTGCAGAGAGGGCCACAGAGTGGCTCTCTCTGCATCGGATGGCCATGCAGGGTTATTGCAGGATGCCTCCATATCGAGGCATCACTACAATAACCGGAAAGTGGCTGGAAACGAGCAGGATCGCTTCCAGCTGCTTTCCAGACCGAGGACGTGCCCTGCACGTCCTTGGTCATTAAGGGGTTAAATTAAATTAAAATTTACCTGTCAAATTTGTTATTTTATTTTTGCTAACAATTAAACTATTATAATTATTAAACTAAAATTAAACTAACTACCAATTAAATAAAACTAAACTACACATTATAAATTACAAAAAGTATTTAATTACAAAAAATAAAAACTAACTAAATTACAAAAATAAAAAACACTAAATTACGAAAATTAACAAATTATCAAAAATGAAAAAGAATTACACCTAATCTAATAGCCCTATCAAAATAAAAAAGCCCCCCAAAATAAAAAAACCCTAGCCTACGATAAACTACCAATGGCCCTTAAAAGGGCCCTTTGTGGGGCATTGCCCCAAATATATCAGCTCTTTTAACTGTAAAAAAAATACAAACACCCCCCCAACATTAAAACCCACCACCTAACCAACCCCCCCAATAAAAAAAACTATCTAAAATAACCTAAGCTAACCATTGCCCTGAAAAGGGCATTTGTATGGGAATTTAGCTCTTTTACTGCCCAGACCCTAAACTAAAAAAAACCCCCACCCAAAAAACCCTTAAAAAAACAACACTAACCCCCGACGATCCACTTACAGTTGTTGAAGTCCCGCTTGAAGGATCTTTATCCAGCCGGCGAAGTCATCATCCCTGCAGCAAGAAGTCTTCATCCTGGTCGCCTCTTATATCTACATCCAGCCAGCGAAGTCATCATCCATGCAGCAAGAAGTCTTCATCCTGGTGGCCTCTTCGATCTACTTCCAGCCGGCGAAGTCTTCATCCATGCGGCAAGAAGTCTTCATCCAGACGGCCTCTTCCATCTTCAACTAGCTAGCGCGGAGCGGGTCCATCCTGAAGACATCCTGCGCGGAGCGTCCTCCTCATACGGTTGCCGCCGTACACTGAATCTTCAATGCAAGGGATGCCATCTTGAATTGCGTCCCTTGCATTGAAGATTCAGCCAATAGGAATTAGGGCTGCTAAAATCATATTGGCTATTCAAATCAGCCAATAGGATTTAAGCAGCTCTAATTCTATTGGCTGATTCAACATCTACACAGTTTGCTTTGCAGGATATACGATGCAGCGGTTCCCCCTCTATTGCCCCCTGAGTTCTGCCCCCTCTCATTGCAGATTGATCAATAAAATGTTTGCACAGGTCATCAGACACAGCTCATCAGATGCACTTTTTCAACACTGCTACAAACTTTGATTAGCTAATGTGAGTAAGCTGGTTAAAATAGTTCTGGCATAACAGGGAATAACAAGCTTGATGGTCGGCACATGCACAATGCGCTTGAAGGGAGTGATAATGGACTGGCCGCACGGCCAGAAAATATTCTAAGGGGCTTAGGGAAAGTAGTTTAAAAAAAATATTTATAAATACAGTTAGAGATTCACACCGAATGTTCAGCACTACCATACTCAACTACTCCTGCTATTATGTTTAAAAATATATCACTTTTTGGGTAAACTGTCCGTTTAAATATCCCTTTAAATCATAGAGAATAAATTATATATTCAGGTAACTTATGTCTCATAGTTATCTATAACAAATCAGTTATCTGTGTCAAAACAATGATATAATTATATGTGTCATACATATATAACACAGTTATTTTTATTATTGTTTCTTATTTGAGCCAACATATCCTTTTTAAAGGTCAGAGGTGGAACTTGAACAATGATAGCATAGTACTAATATCATAAGTAGCTTAGAAAGCTCCTAGAGCCATAGCACAGGGGCCTGTTCTATTAATAAGTTACCTGCTGTGTAGACTCTCTGAACTTAGTAAACCATTTGCACTAAGGTGAGCGCTTTCTCTCCGATCAGAAAAACAGTTTCCTGTAATAACTTCCTGAAAAATCGTTTTATAGTATAACATAGTTCAAGTTTACTGATGAACGGTACTGAAACCTTATAGTCCAATTAAATACATTATTTAACATCACCTTTTTACTACCTTAATGCAAAGGTATTTCCTCCATGGAATAACTTAGGGAAAGTCACCTCTTTAGGTTTTAATTTTAAATTAGTAACCCTATCTATGTATATCTTGATAGGCTATGTTATTAAAGGGACATTGTATACTAGATTTTTCTTTATTATTATTATTATTATTATTATTATCGGTTATTTGTAGAGCGGCAACAGATTCCGTAGCGCTATAAACATATGCGGAGTACAACAAAACATTTATAGGGATGAAACAGGGTGTAATGCTCGTGGGATACTGCTCTATCAGACTGAACTCGGCCAGTTGTCTTGTTATCCCGGCGTCAAGCCGGAAAGATAGGGAATATCCCAGAGCAGAAAAAGTTAGCAAGATGAGGAAAGTAGCACTCACCACAGGCAGGGTAGTCTTCAGCGGCAATGGTAGAGCAGTCCAAGGTAAACCAGAATGGTCAGGCAGGCAGGGTTTGGCAACGGTAAAGCAGTCCAAGGGCAAACCACTAGAATGGTCAGGCAGGCAGGGTTTGGCAACAGAGAGGCAATCCAGAATAATAGGGGTTAATTGGCAGAGTAGTCAGGCAAGCAGAATTCAGCAGCAGTAAATCAATCGAGCAATTTAGGGATTAACAAGCAGAGTAGTCAGACAAGCAGAGTTCAGCAGCAGAGTATCAATCCAGCAATGCAGGGGTATAACAGGCAGAGTAGTCAGACAGGCAGGGTTCAAACACAATAAGGCAATACAGTAGTAACGATCTATCACACCCAGGAGCACACAAAGTAACACCTATACTTGGGCAGTGATAGATCGTTTGAATATGCTTACATAGACGTAGGATTTGCACCACAGACGTCTGGAGTGGCATCAGTGAGAGAGGAGCGTGCGGCGGTGAAGTCAGCGCCGCATGCATTCCGACCCGACGGCAGGGAAGGAGACGCCGTGCCCCTAGCAATAGCTAGAGTAGCGCGGCTTGACTGAGGGCCCTGCCAAGAGTCACACTGTTGTAGTCAACTCTTAAGAAGGTGATCTACAAACAGCTGGACTCTTAGGCTTACATGGTAAGGGGGTTCAAGGGGATAGCAATGAAGGAGAGGAACTGGTATAAAGAAAGGTTAGCGTAGGTTGCATGCATCCCTGAACAGTATAGTCTTTAGGGAGCGCTTGAAGCTTTCAAAACTAGGGGAGAGTCTTGTTGGGTGAGGTCTGAGATATAGGGGGAAGCAGTGCAGTTGAGGGCTTTGTATGTCAGAGTGAGAATTTTGTGTTTAATCCTAGAGGCAAGAGGAAGCCAGTGAAGGGATTGGCAGAGAGGTGCAGCAGATGAAAAGTGACATGTAAGGAGGATGAGTCTGGCAGAGGCATTCATTATGGATTGTAAAGATGCTAAGCGGCAGCTGGGAACACCAGAGAGAACAGAGTTGCAGTAATTAAGGGAAAGGATGAGCGAGTGGATTAAAATCTTAGTTGTGTCTTGTGTAAGGAAATGTTTAATTTTAGAGATGTTTTTAAGGTGGAAGCAGCAGGATTTAGCCAAGGACTGAATGTGAGGAGTAAAAGAAAGATCAGAGTCAAATGTGACCCTAAGACATCGGGCATGCTCGGTAGGGGTAATGATGGAGTTCTCTACAGTTATATAGAGATTGGGGGTAGAGATTTTGGAAGGATGGGGGAAAATAAGAAGCTCAATTTTGGAAAGATTTAGCTTTAGGTAGAGAATAGATGGGAAAAAGACAGTTAGTGACACAGGTTTTCAAGGAAGGAAATAGGTCTGGTGCAGAGAAGTAGATTTGGGTGTTGTCAGCATACAAATGATATTGGAACCCGTGGGACCTTATTTGGGAACCTAATGATGACGTGTAGATTGAGAAGAGAAGGGGACAGAGGACAGAGCCTTGGAGTACCCCGACAGAAAGTGGTGACAGGGCAGAGAAGACCCCAGAGAAGGCTACACTAAAGGTATGGTTTGACAGGTAGGAAGAGAACTATGAGAGGGCTGTTTCACAATTGCAGAAGAATTGGAGGGTTTTGAGCAAAAAAGGGTGGTCAACAGTATCAAAGGCTGTGGACAAATCAAGGAGAATAAGCAGAGAGAAGTGGCCTTTGGATTTTGCTGTAAGTAGGTCGTTGGTAACCTAAACGATAGCTGTCTCTGTGGAGGGATGGGACATAATCCAGATTGCAGTGGGTCAAGGAGGGAGTTTAATGTAAGGAAATGGGATAGGCGTGCATATACTAGCTTTTCAAGAAGCTTTGAGGCAAGAGGGAGTAGGGAAATAGGGTGGTAGTTGGATGGGGAGGTTGGATAAAAAGAAGGTTTTTTGAGGATAGGTGTGACCAGTGCATGTTTCAGAGATGAGGGAAATATACCAGTGCTGAGGGAGAGGTTGAAAATGTGTGTGAGTATAGGGGTAAGAGTAGAAGAGAGGGAGGGGAGTAGCTGTGAGGGAAAAGGATCAAGGGGACAGGTAGTGAGGTGAGAGCACAGTATAAGTGCAGAAACTTATTCCTCAGTAACAGGAGAGAAAGAGCTAAGTTTATGTCTATGTGGGTTGTGGTTGATTGCGAGCGTTTGAGGGGTTAAAGAATGGAAGTATGTTGAGAGCTGATTTAGTTTCTGATGGAGTTGATTTTGTTATTGAAGTGACTGGCAAAGTCTTGAGCTGACAGAGAAGTTGTATTAGGAGGTGGGGTGGGCGGAGAAGAGTATTGAAAGTGGGGAACAGACATTTTGGGTTTGAAGAAAGAGTAGAGATAAAAGTAGAGAAGTAATGTTGCTTATAGAGTTTAAGGGCAGAATAGTAGGAGTTCAAGATGACTTAGTAATGAAGAAAATCAGCTGAATTCCGAGATTTTCTCCAGTGTTGCTCAGCAGTATGGGAACATCTGCATAGGTACGGTGTCAGAGGAGTATGCTAGGGCTGAGGATGAGTGTATGATTTCCGAGCTATGGTAAGAGGGGCCAGATTGTCAAGGATGGATGTAAGGGTGGAAATATAGTGGCAGATAGATAGGTCAGGGCAGGAAAATGAGGAGATGGATGAGAGGAGAGTTTGGAGGGAATTAGCAAGCTGTTGCTGATCTAATGACATAATGCTTCTGTGAAGTTTGGTGTGAGGAGTAGAAGGAGGGAGAGTTGTAGGCAGGGATGATATGTTGCAAGTGAGGAAATGGTGGTCAGAAAGAGCAAAAGGGGAGTTTGTGAAGTTTGAAATAGTGCATCGATAGCTAAAGATCAGGTCAAGGAAGTGACCATCTTTGTGTGTGGGAGAGTCAGTCCATTGTGACAAACTGAAAGAGGAAGTGAGTTGCAGAAGTTGTTTTGCAGAGGAGGCAGTGGGATTATCAAGAGGGATGTTGAAGGCGCCAAGAATGAAGGCAGGGGTGTCTGAGGAAAGGAAATAAGGTAACCAGGCAGCTAAGTGATCTAGAAATTGAGTTGAGGAACCAGGGGGTCGGTATATGACTGCTACATGTATAGAGAGGGGAGAGAATAAGCAAATAATGTGGGTTTCAAATTAGGAAAATGTGAGGGAAGAGATGGGATGTATTTGTTAAAAGGTGCAATGAAAGTAAAGTAAAATACCTACACCACCTCCTTGTCTATTACCAGACCTAGGAGTGTGGCTGAAGTGGAGACCCCCATGTGATAGAGCAGCAGTGGATGCTGTGTCTAGGGGAAAGAGCCAGGTTTCTGTTAGGGCCAGAAGGTTGGGGGAGCGGGAAATAAAGAGGTCATGTATAGAGGTGAGTTTGTTGCAAACAGAGCGAGTGTTCCAGAGTGCACAAGTGAAAGGGGTAGTCGCTTTAGATGCAAGAGGAATGTGAGTAAGGTTACCAGATTTTTATTTTTTGAGTCTATGGAACGGTACACATGGATGTGCCGTGCTTGGAAATTGTTGGGGAACAGGATTAGGGGAGATGTCACCAGCAATTAGTATAAGCAAGAGGGAGAGTAACATGAGATGAGATACAGATTTGCAGTAATGAGACTGTTTTTGAGACGAGGTGCAGGGGGGAGAGAGAGTGTTTAGGAATAGGTAAAGTTCATGAATACAAAAGTAAGGTGAGTTTAAGAGAGATTTTTTTTGATCATCCATTTATATAGCCCATCTGGTAGTGTTTTTGTAAAAATGTATAGTTTTTCTTATTTTGTAAGAACATTATGTTAACTCATTTCCAAGCCCCACAGTGTCAGATGTATACTAATATCTACATACTACTGCTTGCTCCTGTTTGTGTTATCTGTATTTTCATATGTTGGGACGGGGGGAGTTTCTGCTCTTATTGTTTCCCCAGCCCCTTATAGTAGGTGTCCCAGACTAACCTTTCTGGAAGGTGATTTTCTTGATGGAAAAACACACAGCTAGATTACGAGTTTTGAGCGCTATAGGGAAATTAACAACCGGCACAAAAGCGGCGGTATTTCACCTCCCTACAGCGCTGCTATTACAGGTTTTGTAAAACCCGGCTTGTACGGGCGATATGGTTGCGTTAAGCTCCATACCTCACCCAAATACAAGCAGTGTTTTGACATGCTCGTGCACAATTTCCTCATAAACATCAATGGGGAGAGTCGGCTAAAAAAAAAAAACTAACACCTGCGATCACGGAAACAAAAGCTCCATTGATGTCTATGGGGAAAAAAAAGTTACGTTTAAACCTAACACCCTAACTGTAACATAAAAACACTTCTAAACACCCCTAATCTGCTGCCCCTAACATCACCGCAACCTACATAATGTTATTAACCCCTAATCTGCTGCCCCTAACATTGCCGCCACCTAAATAAAACTATTAACCCCCTAATCTGCCGCCCCCAATGTCGCTACCACTATACTGAAGTTATAAACCCCTAAACTTCTGGCCTCCCACATCACTAACACTAAATAAATATATTAACCACTAAACCTAACCCTAACGTAACCCTAACCCTAAGCATAACCCTAACCCTAACGTAACCCTAAGCCTAAATCTAACCCTTACCCCCCCAACTTAAATATAATTAAAATAAATCTAAATTAAACTTACAATTATTACCTAAATAATTCCTATTTAAAACTAAATACTTACCTGTAAAAAAAAGCCAAATCTAGCAACAATATACCTAATAGTTATATTGTAGCTAGATTAGGTTTTATTTTTATTTCACAGGTAAGTTTGTATTTATTTTAACTAGGTAGACTAGTTAGTAAATAGTTATTAACTATTTAATAACTACCTAGTTAAAATAAACACAAACTTACCTGTAAAATAAAACCTAACCAACCTTACACTAAAACCTAACATTACAATAAAATAAAATAAATTAAATTAATAAACTACAATTATTTAAATTACAAAAATAATAAACACTAAATTACACAAAATAAAAAATGAAATTATCAAAAATAAAAAACAAATTACTCCTAATCTAATAGCCCTATCAAAATAAAAAACAAAAAACAAAATACCCCCCCCCCAGCCTACACTAAACTGCCAATGGCCCTTAAAAGGTCCTTTTGTAGGGCATTGCCCCAAAGAAATCAGCTCTTTTACCTGTAAAAAAAAAATACAAACACCCCCCAACAGTAAAACCCACCACCCACCCAACCAAACCCCCCAAATAAAAACCTATCTAAATAAACCTAAGCTAACCATTGCCCTGAAAAGGGCATTTGGATGGACATTGCCCTTAAAAGGGTATTTAGCTCTTTTACATTGCCCAAACACTAAGCTAAAAATAAAACCCACCCAATAAAACCTTAAAAAAACACTAACCCCCGACGATCCACTTACAGTTTTCGAAGACCGGACATCCATCCTCCTCCAGGCAGCAGAAGTCTTCATCAAAGCGGGCAGAAGTTCTCATCGAAGCCGGCAGAAGTCTTCATCTAAGCGGGCAGAAGTCTTCATCCAGGCGGCATCTTCTATCTTCATCCATCTGGCGCAGAGCGGGTCCATCTTCAAGACATCCGGCGCGGAGCATCCTCTTCTTTCGATTGTCACTGGAAAAGGAAGTTTCCCTTTAAAGAGACAGTCTAGTCAAAATTAAACTTTCATGATTCAGATAGGGCATGCAATTTTAAACAACTTTCCAATTTACTTCTATTATCTAATTTGCTCAATTCTTTAGATATCCTTTGTTGAAGAAATAGCAATAAGAATGATGAAATCATAAGCAAAAAAACACCACGACCTAGATTTATATACCGTAAAACAGACAGTTTGAAAAACATACTGTCTCCTAGTATACCCAGGAAAACCAAACCTGGGTTAAAGATGTATATGGCAGAAATATTTGCAAAGCCTGTGAAAGGGGGAGGAAGACAAGGAGCTTTACTTCCTATAATTCAAAAGTTGAATATGAAATCAGGAATCTGATAAGATGCAATAGCAAAGGAGTAATATATCTGATACAGTGTAGTTGTGGCTTACAATATGTTGGGCAGACGTCACAACTCCTCAAAGATAGGATCAGAGAACATCTGCTGCAAATTAAACATAAGAACATAGAGGCCCCACTATATAGGTATTTCACTAACTACCATCACGGAAATCAGAAAGATTTTAGTTATATAGGTATTCAGTTAGTAGCACCCAATTGGAGAGATGGGGATTATGAGAAGAAATTGCTAACTGCAGAATCCAAATGGATCTTTGATCTTGACTGCCTATATCCAAGAGGTTTGAATAACAAAGAAGACCTATCCCATCTCCTAAGTCTAAGATGAGATAGACTAGGTGAGCTAGCTCACACACACGTACAATCCGAGATCTGCATGTATTATCATGCTAGCTTCATTCAGTTGTATGTGTAAATCCTCTTTTTTTTCTGTGGATATAATGTATCATATATATCCCACGAGATAAATGTAGTCTGTTATTTGAGACGAATACAAATATTCAATTAGAGTAACCTATTTTGTCTTCTCACAAGTTCCCTTGGCTTTGTAATTTAAGCATTATGTATTACCCATCTATAAAATTCCCTTACAATCTGGTCTATATCTATTTGACATATTTATAAACATCCCAATATGGGTAACTATTGATACTGATTAGTTTCACAATAGTGGATCACCACCTACAATTCATTTCCTAGGTCTAGTAGTGTGATATTTTTCAACATTTTCCCACGTTGTATGATTTTGAAACATATATATCTTTAACATAAGATTATTTTGTAGATTATGAGTTTTTAGATATACTCACAATCATTCAGCTCATAGGGATTACGTTTTTTTGAGATAGGTTAATATATAACATTATATGCCTGTATATATGATTTTCTACTTAGAGACATCCATGCATATGTGTCACATCTAAGGATTCGTGTAACGACTCTGAACCCACATAAACTTTGATATTTTACATATTTCTCTCACTGTGAACATTTGATAAACCTATATGGTTTGGGTTACCCATTAATAGCCTTTTTAATACGCTGTAAGCATTATGAGCTATGTTTGTTGTATTACAAATGTTTGTTGTTTTATCAATTTCTAGATTTTTAGACATTTTTATGTATCACTATATGATGTATAACAGATAATATATAAAAGTATTAGGCTATGAATCTATCTTTTTCTTCTTTTTAATCTTTTAGATTGTTTTAGATTCATTAATCTATTTATTTTATTTATCTGTTTTGTGTATTAATTATAGGATAATACTACTGTCTTGGCGATATAGCTTATGGTTTACAGTCATATTTATTTTATTTATTTGATTTTTATTTTTTTACATTAGATTATTTAAGTACATATATACATCACCCCTTGGGTCTGTTTAGGAGATTCAGATTCCTAGATTGGTTATTCATCAATCTATGCGTGTCACTATCTATTTGAAGTTTTGCCATATCAGATTATAAATAGGAAGTGATGCATACTTGTATTCGCTGATTGATCCGTTAGAACACAAACAGGAAGTGATGTAAACCTGTTTTTCAGACACTATTTGTTATTTATTTACGTGTAATCTGTAGATATTAAGTACACCAAGCATGTTCAGATGTCAGTAAGGACATACCAGGACTTTGAAAGAACTGATTTGAAATTAAAAACATAATAAGATTTAGGCATGAGTGAATAATCTGTTACCGGAAGTGACGTTTAGAGATATACGTCACTTCCGATTTGCCATTGCGCACCCGTAATCATGATTCGAATCATATCATTATATAGGTTTGTGGTCCACATCAGAGCTTTATACATATTCATGTTGAGATAGATACAACAAAATCACTACCTACAAGGAGGCAGAGATAACTATAATGACAGGAATGTGGCCGCAACAATAAAACAGAAGTGATCATGTATATGAGATATCACTTCCGGTTAACAACACATACGGATCATATCACTTTGTAAGGTATCTACACACACAACAGCTTGTTTTTGGTGCCAAAATAACGGCGTTATGATTGGATAACCATCAGTTTAAATCAAGCTTCCATACATACCATACTTTAGTCTTGATAAAGGCATAATAGAGGGCCAAAACGTGTTGACATATATGGTAAGCTTGATTCTCATACTTTTAACCTGTCTTTAGCAATATTGCACCATGTTGTATTTTCTTTATTTACAGGTATAAGGTTACAATCTATCAAGGGACGTTTTGGACAACTCTGGTCCTTCCCCAAAGTTCTCTTGAATTTCAAATTTCTTTCAGAATACTCACATAGGAGTGATCACTTTTTTGTTTAATATCCAACTCATAGTATACATTTTGCGTTCACAAACCCTAATGTTATAATTTTTTGGGATCTATATGAATTACATTTTTTCACAATTTTTCAAATTTTTTGTCACAATTTTAAGACATCTTTTTGTTTTTGTTTTGTTTTCTTTTGGATTGTGATTTTTTTCAATTATCCCTCAAAGATACAAGCACTGCTTCTTTCGTTTTTCCACAATTGGATACAAATAGACACTATTTCAAGTAATTACCCACAGGATACTATTAGACACCACCTATTACATCCACTCACAGAGACACCCGTAGGAGATCAATCAGATTACTGGATTTGGTATCATATCACATGAATTTGAGACCTTCTCCATTTTCATTTTTGTTTTTTCCTCGAGGCACATTATATCAGGTCCATTATTTTTTAACAGTTAATATACGCAATTGTGTTTATATTTTAATTATATATATTTTATTGTACTGGTTTTAAACCTGTTTTATTAGATTTATAGCATGGATCCATGGTAATTTGTTTTTCAATAAATACATATGTTTCTACTGTGATTCCACTACGCTCTTTGTGATTTTAATACTATTTTAAATAATATTTTTATGATCTGAATTACTATACTGACATTTAGGCGCTCCTTGTACTCTTTTGTTTTAGTTGTTCTTTAGGATTAGCTAGGGACCCTATCTATAGGAGCTATAAGGATTATCTATAAGTAAAGCGCTGTCAGATACATATTGGTTGAATGTGAAATTAGTTGTAAGGTATCTCTAGATCTATACAAGTCTCATTGATCTGTGTGAGCTATGCTTAATAAACACCGTCAGAGGTTTAATTTCCCTCTACCCTAAGGGATGACACAGTATGAAATAGGAAATTAATATATATGGAGAACTGCTTAATATTTTGGCATCCATAGATTATACCCATGTGGTATCCTGAAGCTCTTCAGAACCACAAACTGTTCCACTTTTTAAGGTGTAAGGTTTTTAGAGGTCATTCTATGTACATAGAGAATGTTTTGCCGCAATTCCTGGAAGTTGAAAAAATCTTATATCCGGCATCAATCTAACTTAACAGGCTTGATGTTGGAAAATTCCCTATTGTATGCACTTATTGATAAACAACTACATTTTCTTAACTGTCCTTTTGGCCATAGTTGGGTGGTATCATCTTGGGGTGTAGCTCTGGTAAATGTATCACTTTCTTTTGTGAGCTCTACATGATGAACATACTTTTGAGGTAAGAGTTGTGAATTTTTTTAAGTTAATCATGTTTTGACTAATTACTAAGATCTGTCTACACGCTTTGAATATTTGCCTCACAATGACATGGATGCACATTCATATTTTCCATAGTGATCTGTAGCTGGATGTGGGGGTGACTCTTGAGTATAAACGTCTTATTGAAAGACTTCTAGATGAGTTGGTTGTCTCTGTGCTATTGCTGTTTGTATTGCTAAGTTTCATGGGTCAATACTCCTAGCATGTACCTATAAATGAGAGTTAAACAGAATGTCTTTGTGTGTACTCACATTTTATGTTTTACTCATCAGTTTCTTTTCATATCCACAGACCACCACTATAGAAATAGAAGTCACGAGGATCGGTTCCTGCTAAAGCTATATCAGTTGAAGCTTTAATGACTAAAGCCAGCTATTTCAATTGCTAGAATAAACCCAAAGAAACAATGTCCAATACATTTAATATTTTATCACTAGTATAACAAATCAGATTAACACTTTAAAGGGACAGTCTACAATAGAATTTGATAAAAACGTATGATCTAAGCACAGTACAACTTCTGTGCTTATCAAAAAACCAAAGGTACGCCACTCAGATCAACCACAATTTTAGTAAATTGTGGATAACAACAATAGACCTATAGATACAAAATGATCAATCTTGATTGCATACAATAAAACATAAAATATATAGTGACAATAAAATTGTAAAATAATAAATTGACGTGACAATAATGGTAACTCCCAAAATAAGTGGAAAAAAGAGAGAAGGTTACAATATTTGTGAATAATCCTTGTGGCAAGTACTCTCACTAATAGTGTTCAATGAAGGAAAAGTTCATCGACCAAGTAGTATGCAGCTCTCTCCAAGATGTTTGCAAGAATGGTATATTGCCTAAAAGACAAGAAAAAAGAGGTGCTCTTGGTGCAGCAAGTTCCAATCAGCAAAGAAAACAGTTATCCATGATGGTGGTATAATACTCACAAACAAACATGCACATGCAGTGCAATAGTGGGCGGACCGAAACTTGGCGACTCTGCCAGGTGATGGTACAACACTGGAATGTTGATACAGGAATCTAAACCTCCGTGACACCAAGGGTAGATCAACTGGGGGATGAGTAAAGAGTCCACATACTGCTTGAGGTTACAAACAAATCTCCAGAGTAAGGAAGAATAGTAAAAATCTGTTTTATTAAAAACACTTTAAAAAGTTGCTTTACAACGCGTTTCTCAGCTACAATGCCGTTTCATCAGGCTACATAGTTGTTACACTCTACCTTGCTACCTTTTATTACAGATAAGACCAATCGGCAGTCCGTGTCTCAGTAAACACCCACATCACTACAGACGAATCAAATGCCCTGTAATCCACACACCCATAAGATTCACATCTGTGCTCATTGGAAACGTTAAAGTTGTTAGGTGTGCGGAAGACAAAGTCTTTTGCTAAGACTGAAGTGAATACTTTAGCAAAGAGAAAATATGTATACAAATACAAACAGATAACTAGATTCTCATTTCTTCAACAGTGCATGGTACCAGTTGGTGTTGATGATAAGCGTAAATACACAGTCTATTCAGAATTCAACAAAGAATAACAGTACACCACCAGTATCGTAATGCGAACAGTTAACCAATTCAGATGCATATTCACTATACATAAACGTGTTCATTCTAAATGTGCCTTAGTAATGTAGGCAATGGACAATTCATAATTAAACATAAGACTAGATATATAATGACTAAAATATCGTTCCAAACATACACGTTGGTAGTTTGTTTTCACTACATGTGATAGAATGAAAATTTTACTTTCAAAGTTTAATTAGTATACCATTTAAAAATATACGTGAGCATGAGCAGTTAATTAAACACTACATATGATAGGATGAAAATTTTTACTTTCTATGTTTAAATAGTGTACCATTATGGTGTGTTATATAAATCAATAACGACAATTAATCTTAATTCTAAATTTGTATTCCCATGTGTAATAAATATAAAGGACAATAATAGCTAGGTTGAAATAACCCTATAAATACAGTCTGCAAATATAGGTACTATCAAAATAATAGTCAAAAAAACAATATTCAAAAAAACTTTTTTTCCATATATAAATATAAACACTATCATAGTGATATATATGAAAATATATATTATATTATATATAGACTTGAAATGTCAAAGGGTTGATATATCTCGATTATAAAAGCCAGATGAATACGGGTGTGATAACTCACTATTGGTAATTCTAAAACCTATATAACCTCCCAAATCGGATGGGTGAATAAATATTAATGTTATTTTGTAATCTTCTGATAACTAAATGTGGTTTGAAATGATGTGTGTTTCCCTGTACAAGAAAACATAAAAGCTTGAATAGGCTTATGTGGCCGATATTCACATACAAACATATTGGCATCACTTAAGTGCAAATCTTTCCCATATGAATGCTAGACATACATGATCTATAGAATATAATGTATATAGACCCTTATTACAGGTGTCCATTTGCTGATCTGTAAGCCCTATAAGTATTATAACCTTAGGGTCTATCATTTAGAATATTTATGATCAATCAGTATATGGTACCCCATGGGGAATGTTGACGTGACTATCTTTTGTAAATAACCCTATAAAGTACCCAAAACTAGTAGATCCGATATATTAATAATATGTTTAATGATATGCTGAATATTGTATAAGTGCCCTTGACATATGTGTGTAAACTAAAAGTTTGAGTAATGATATCAATAAAGAGGTGTGTGACATGTGATGTATAGTGTAAACCAACTGAATCTGAAGCATAAGCTTACTATGAAAATGTGATGCATTGTCTCAACAAGGTTTGTGTTTAATGTGATAATAAGAGGGAAATGATAATGTATTATGCTATTTGTGATATAATAGTGATATTGGTGATATGATAAATACTAAATACTAGGTAAGCTAGTGAATAATACCTAAGTCCTATCAGGAGTGTGTATAAACTAAAATATCAGGATGTGTAATTTCAATGTTGTGATAAGTGACATGAATAAGTGTGGTCTAAACCATCAGAGGACCACCCAAAGGTGTCAAAGTGGGGACAAGATATATATATATATATATATATATATATATATATATATATATTATATATATATATATATATATATATATATATATATATATATATATATATATATATATATATATATATATATATAAAAGAGGGAGAGAACATTAGAACGCTGCTAAATCCACATTTAGATTTAACCCTAGAGGGTGCATGGTTTTCAATTTGTGGATCCAGTATGTTTCTCTCCTTCTTAATTTAATAAATCTATTGTAAATGTGAGACTTGGGAATTTCTTCAATGGGAATAATGGTGTAACAGTCGGGATTCCCTTTATGTTTCTGATGACAATGACTAATTATACTATGGGATTTTTTATTATGTATGATACTTCGGTAGTGTTCTGACCAATGATGGCTGAGGCGTCTAATCGTCCGGCCTATATACTGTACCCAACATATGCAAGATATTAAACAAATTACATAATGTGAGGCACAGGTTAGTCTGCTTTTGATCTTATAGGATTTTTTATCAGTATGAGATTGAAAAGAACATTTCCCAAAGCCAATGTGGTTGCACATTTTACAGTTAGTGACATTACATTTGAATACTCCTCTATTCATAACTAATGGAATTTTACTGTTATTTGATTTCTTGGGTAGTTTATGTTCAGTTTTTTTACTTTTAATAATATTACTAGGTGCCAGGATGTTTTTCAAACTGGGAGCCTTCTTGTAAACTATACGTGGACTATCTCCTATTAGTTCACACAAAATAGGGACCCTTTTTAATATTCTCCAATGTTTGTTGAGAATCTCTCTTATAGACTTGTGACTACAATTATATTGAGTAATGAATCTAATTTCAGATGATTTGAAGGTATCCTGTTTTTCTTTGGTGTTCGTTTTATGTTTCAGAAAATAATTCTCCCTATTATCATTACGGGCACGTTGATAACTAGATTCGATGAGAATCCTTAATGACTTAATGACTTAATGACTTTGGTCATCATAATCTGTGATCAGGCTACAATTACGCCTAATTCTCCTGAATTGTCCATATGGGACATTTCTTTTCCATGGATAATGATGATTACTTGAAAAATCCAAATAACTGTTACTGTCAACAGTTTTGAAATGCGTGGAACTAACTATACTACCTTGTCTATTGAATCATAAATTAAGATCCAAAAATACAATACTTTCTGGATGAATACAACTTGTAAATTTTAAACCTCTATCATTCATATTAAGATGATCAACAAATTGTAACGCTTTCTCCCTAGTGCCATTCCAAACAAATATTAAATCATCTATAAACCTGCCATAGAACACCAGGTTCGCCCCATATGTTGATTGATATATATATATATATATATATATATATATATATATATATATATATATATATATATATATATATATATATACAGGGAGTGCAGAATTATTAGGCAAGTTGTATTTTTGAGGATTAATTTTATTATTGAACAACAACCATCTTCTCAATGAACCCAAAAATCTCATTAATATCAAAGCTGAATAGTTTTGGAAGTAGTTTTTAGTTATAGCTATTTTAGGGTATATCTGTGTGTGCAGGTGACTATTACTGTGCATAATTATTAGGCAACTTAACAAAAAACAAATATATACCCATTTCAATTATTTATTTTTACCAGTGAAACCAATATAACATCTCAACATTCACAAATATACATTTCTGACATTCAAAAACAAAACAAAAACAAATCAGTGACCAATATAGCCACCTTTCTTTGCAAGGACACTCAAAAGCCTGCCATCCATGGATTCTGTCAGTGTTTTGATCTGTTCACCATCAACATTGCGTGCAGCAGCAACCACAGCCTCCCAGACACTGTTCAGAGAGGTGTACTGTTTTCCCTCCTTGTAAATCTCACATTTGATGATGGACCACAGGTTCTCAATGGGGTTCAGATCTGGTGAACAAGGAGGCCATGTCATTAGATTTTCTTCTTTTATACCCTTTCTTGTCAGCCACGCTGTGGAGTACTTGGACGCGTGTGATGGAGCATTGTCCTGCATGAAAATCATGTTTTTCTTGAAGGATGCAGACTTCTTCCTGTACCACTGCTTGAAGAAGGTGTCTTCCAGAAACTGGCAGTAGGACTGGGAGTTGAGCTTGACTCCATCCTCAACCCGAAAAGGCCCCACAAGCTCATCTTTGATGATACCAGCCCAAACCAGTACTCCACCTCCACCTTGCTGGCGTCTGAGTCAGACTGGAGCTCTCTGTCCTTTACCAATCAAGCCACGGGCCCATCCATCTGGCCCATCAAGACTCACTCTCATTTCATCAGTCCATAAAACCTTAGAAAAATCAGTCTTGAGATATTTCTTGGCCCAGTCTTGACGTTTCAGCTTGTGTGTCTTGTTCAGTGGTGGTCGTCTTTCAGCCTTTCTTACCTTGGCCATGTCTCTGAGTATTGTACACCTTGTGCTTTTGGGCACTCCAGTGATGTTGCAGCTCTGAAATATGGCCAAACTGGTGGCAAGTGGCATCTTGGCAGCTGCACGCTTGACTTTTCTCAGTTTATTGGCAGTTATTTTGCGCCTTGGTTTTTCCACACGCTTCTTGCGACCCTGTTGACTATTTTGAATGAAACGCTTGATTGTTCGATGATCACGCTTCAGAAGCTTTGCAATTTTAAGAGTGCTGCATCCCTCTGCAAGATATCTCACTATTTTTTACTTTTCTGAGCCTGTCAAGTTCTTCTTTTGACCCATTTTGCCAAAGGAAAGGAAGTTGCCTAATAATTATGCACACCTGATATAGGGTGTTGATGTCATTAGACCACACCCCTTCTCATTACAGAGATGCACATCACCTAATATGCTTAATTGGTAGTAGGCTTTCGAGCCTATACAGCTTGAAGTAAGACAACATGCATAAAGAGGATGATGTGGTCAAAATACTAATTCGCCTAATAATTCTGCACTCCCTGTATATATATACATATATATATATATATATATATATATATATATATCTTTTCCCCACTTTGACACCTTTGGGTGGTCCTCTGATGGTTTAGACCACACTTATTCATGTCACTTATCACAACATTGAAATTACATATCCTGATATTTTAGTTTATACACACTCCTGAGGACTTAGGTATTATTCACTAGCTTACCTAGTATTTAGTATTTATCATATCACCAATATCACTATTATATCACAAATAGCATAATACATTATTATTTCCCTCTTATTATCACATTAAACACAAACCTTGTTGAGACAATGCATCACATTTTCATAGTAAGCTTATGCTTCAGATTCAGTCGGTTTACACTATACATCACATGTCACACACCTCTTTATTGATATCATTACTCAAACTTTTAGTTTACACACATATGTCGAGGGCACTTATACAATATTCAGCATATCATTAAACATATTATTAATATATCGGATCTACTAGTTTTGGATACTTTATAGGGTTATTTACAAAAGATAGTCACGGCAACATTCCCCATGGGGTACCATATACTGATTGATCATAAATATTCTAAATGATAGACCCTAAGGTTATAATACTTATAGGGCTTACAGATCAGCAAATGGACACCTGTAATAAGGGTCTATATACATTATATTCTATAGATCATGTATGTCTAGCTTTCATATAGGGAAGATTTGCACCAAAGTGATGCCAATATGTTTGTATGTTAATATCGGCCACATAAGCCTATTCAAGCTTTTATGTTTTCTTGTACAGGGAAACACACATCATTTCAAACCACATTTAGTTATCAGAAGATTACAAAATTACATTAATATTTATTCACCCATCCGATTTGGGAGGTTATATAGGTTTTAGAATTACCAATAGTGAGTTATCACACCCGTATTCGTCTGGCTTTTATAATCGAGATATATCAACCCTTTGACATTTCAATTCTATATATAATATAATATATATTTTTTCGAATATTACTATGATAGCGTTTATATTTATATATGGAAATTTTTTTTTTGAATATTGTTTTTTTGACTATTATTTTGATAGTACCTATATTTGCAGACTGTATTTATAGGGTTATTTCAACCTAGCTATTATTGTCCTTTATATTTATTACACATGGGAATACAAATTTAGAATTAAGATTAATTGTCGTTATTGATTTATATAACACGCCATAATGGTACACTATTTAAACATAGAAAGTAAAAATTTTCATCCTATCATATGCAGTGTTTAATTAACTGCTCATGCTCACGTATATTTTTAAATGGTATACTAATTAAACTTTGAAAGTAAAATTTTCATTCTATCACATGTAGTGAAAACAACGTGTATGTTTAGAACGATATTTTAATCATTATATATCTAGTCTTATGTTTAATTATGAATTGTCCATTGCCTACGTTACTAAGGCACATTTAGAATGAACACGTTTATGTATAGTGAATATGCATCTGAATTGGTTAACTGTTCGCATTACGATACTGGTGGTGTACTGTTATTCTTTGTTGAATTCTGAATAGACTGTGTATTTACGCTTATCATCAACACCAACTGGTACCATGCACTGTTGAAGAAATGAGAATCTAGTTATCTGCATATCGATCTGTTTGTATTTGTATACATATTTTCTCTTTGCTAAAGCATTCACTCCAGTCTTAGCAAAAGACTTTGTCTTCCGCACACCTAACAACTTTAACGTTTCCAATGAGCACAGATGTGAATCTTATGGGTGTGTGGATTACAGGGCATTTGATTCGTCTGTAGTTATGTGGGTGTTTACTGAGACACGGACTGCCGATTGGTCTTATCTGTAATAAAAGGTAGCAAGGTAGAGTGTAACAACTATGTAGCCTGATGAAACGGAATTGTAGCCGAGAAACGCGTTGCAAAGCAACTTTTTAAAGTGTTTTTAATAAAACAGATTTTTACTACTCTTCCTTGCTCTGGAGATTTGTTTGTAACCTCAAGCAGTCTGTGGACTCTTTACTCATCCCCCAGTTGATCTACCTTGAGTGTCACGGAGGTTCGGATTCCTGTATCAACATTCCAGAGTTGTACCATCACCTGGCTGACTCGCCATTGGGGAGTCAGCCGAACGGCTCTGAAGTTTCGGTCCGCCCACTATTGCACTGCATGTGCATGTTTGTTTGTGAGTATTATACCACCGTCACGGATAACTGTTTTCTTTGCTGATTGGAACTTGCTGCACCAAGAGCGCCTCTTTTTTCTTGTCTTTTAGGCAATATACCATACACTAGAATTTGTATTGTTTTAAAATATAGATTATCCATTTATTACCCATTCCCCAGTTTTGCATAACCAACACATTTATATTAATATACTTTTTACCTCTGTGATTATCTTGTATCTAAGCATCTTCTGACAGCCCCCTGATCACATGACTTCTTATTTATTATCTATAGACTTCCAGTTAGTACTGTGTTGTGCTAAATCTTAAATAACTCCTTGGGTGTGAACACAATCCGCTTGATTTAGAGTTTTGTCGGTAAAGACCTGCGGTGCTAACAAGCCTTTTTTTCCAGCGCACCCTTAAGACAACGCTGGTATTACGAGTTGTCTGAATGGCTGTGTTAGCCTCAGAAAAGTGAGCGTTGAGCCAAATTTAGCTCCACTTCAACCTTCAATACCAGCGTTGCTTACGGTAGCGGTAAGCTGGAAAAACGTGCTCGTGCACGATTTCCCCATAGGAAACAATGGGGCTGAGCTGGCTGAAAAAAACCTAACACCTGCAAAAAAGCAGCGTTCAGCTCCTAACACAGCCCCATTGTTTCCTATGGGGAAACACTTTCTAAGTCTACACCTAACACCCTAACATGAACCCAGAGTCTAAACACCCCTAATCTTACACTTATTAACCCCTAATCTGCCGCCCCCGCTATTGCTGATACCTACATTATCCCTATGAACCCCTAATCTGATGTCTCTAATATCGACGACACCTATATTATATTTATTAACCCCTAATCTGTCCCCCCCCAATGTCGCCGCCACCTACCTACACTTATTAACCCCTAATCTGCCGACCGGACAGCGCCACCACTATAATAAATGTATTAACCCCTTAAACGGCTGGACTCCAACCTCGCAAAAACAATAATAAATTGTATTCTGCCCTCCCTAACATTGCCGCCACCTACCTACAATTATTAACCCATAATCTCCTGCCCCCAACGTCGCCGCTACTATAATAAAGTTATTAACCCCTAAACCTAAGTCTAACCCTAACACCCCCCTAAGTTAAATATAATTTAAATAAAACAAACTAAAATTACTAACATTAAATAAATTAATCCTATTTAAAACTAAATACTTACCTATTAAATAAACCCTAATATAGCTACAATATAACTAATTGTTACATTGTAGCTATTTTAGGATTAATCTTTATTTTACAGGCAACTTTGTATTTATTTTAACTAGGTACAATAGCTATTAAATAGTTAATAACTATTTAATAGCTACCTAGTTAAAAGAATTACAAAATTACCTGTAAAATAAATCCTAAAGTTACAAATGCACCTAAAACTACACTATCAATAAATTAATTAAATTAATTAACTACAATGATCTAAACTAAAATACAATTAAATAAACTAAACTATAATACAAAAACCCCCCACTAAATTACATTTTTTTTTTTACAAGAATTTTAATCTAATTACACCTAATCTAAGCCCCCTAATAAAATAAAAAAGCCCCCAAAAATAATAAAATTCCCTACCCTAAACTAAATTACAAATTAATCATTTCTTTTACCAGCCCTTAAAAGGGCTTTTTGCGGGGCATTGCCCCAAAGTAATCAGCTCTTTTACCTGCAAAAAAACCCAAATACAATCGCCCCCAACATTACAACCCACCACCCACACACCCCTACTCTAAAACCCACCCGATCCCCCCTTAAAAAAACCTAACACTACCCCCCTGAAGATCACCCTACCTTGAGTCGTCTTCAGCCAGCTTGCCACCGATGGGACAGAAGAGGACATCCGGAGCAGCAGAAGTCTTCATCCGATCGGGGCAGAAGAAGTCCTCCAAGCATCAGATGTCTTTATCCAAGCGGCATCTTCTATCTTCAATCAACCGGAGCGGAGCCATCTTGAATCCATCCGACGCTGAGCCATCCTCTTCTTCCGATGTCCTAAGGCCGAATGAAGGTTCCTTTAAATGACGTCATCCAAGATGGCGTCCCTCGAATTCCGATTGGCTGATAGGATTCTGTCAGCCAATCGGAATTAAGGTAGGAAAAATCTGATTGGTTGATTTAGTCAGCCAATCGGATTGAAATTCAATCCGATTGGCTGATTGGATGAGCCAATAGAATGCGAGGTAAATTCTATTGGCTCATCCAATCAGCCAATCGGATTGAACTTCAATCCGATTGGCTGATTAAATCAACCAATCAGATTTTTCCTACCTTAATTCCGATTGGCTGACAGAATCCTATCAGCCAATCAGAATTCGAGGGACGCCATCTTGGATGACGTCATTTAAAGGAACCTTCATTCGGCCTTAGGACATCGGAAAAAGAGGATGGCTCCGCGTCGGATGGATTCAAGATGGCTCCGCTCCGGTTGATTGAAAATAGAAGATGCCGCTTGGATGAAGACATCTGCTGCTTGAAGGACCTCCTCTGCCCCGTGATCGGATGAAGACTTCTGCCGCTCCGGATGTCCTCTTCTGTCCCATCGGTGGCCGGCTTGCTGAAGACGACTCAAGGTAGGGTGATCTTCAGGGGGGTAGTGTTAAGTATTTTTAAGGGGGGATTGGGTGAGTTTTAGAGTAGGGGTGTGTGGGTGGTGGGTTGTAATGTTGGGGGGGTTGTATTTGTTTTTTTTACAGGTAAAAGCGCTGATTACTTTGGGGCAATGCCCCCCAAAAAGCCATTTTAAGGGCTGGTAAAAGAGCTGATTACTTTGTAATTTAGTTTAGGGTAGGGAGTTTTATTATTTTGGGGGGCTTTTTTATTTTATTAGGTGGCTTAGATTAAGTGTAATTAGATTAAAATTCTTGTAATATTTTTTTTTTTTTGTAATTTAGTGTTTGTTTTTTTTGTACTATAGTTTAGTTTATTGAATTGTATTTTAGTTTATATAATTGTAGGTAATTTATTTAATTAATTTATTGATAGTGTAGGGTTAGGTGTATTTGTAACTTAGGTTAGGATTTATTTTACAGGTAATTTTGTAATTATTTTAACTAGGTAGCTATTAAATAGTTATTAACTATTTAATAGCTATTGTACCTAGGGCAGATTAGGGATTAATAAAATTTATTATAGTGTTTGCGAGGCGGGAGTGCGGCGGTTTAGGGGTTAATACATTTATTACAGTGGCGGCGATGTCCGGTCAGCAGATTAGAAGTTAATAAGTGTAGGTAGGTGGCAGCGACGTTGGGGGGCAGATTAGGGGTTAATAAATATAATATAGGTGTCGGCGATGTTAGGGACAGCAGATTAGGGGTTCATAGCTAAAATGTAGGTGGCGGCGATGTCCGGTCGGCAGATTAGGGGTTAAATAATTTTTAATATAGTGTTTGCGATGTGGGGGGGGCCTCGGTTTAGGGGTTCATAGGTAGTTTATGGGTGTTAGTGTACTTTATAGCACTGTAATTAAGAGCTTTATGTTCCGGCGTTAGCCCATAAAACTCTTAACTACTGATTTTTTTTTGCGGTTGGAGTCTTGGCGGTAGAGGCTCTACCGCTCACTTCTTCCAAGACTCGTAATACCGGCGTTAGTCAAATCCCATAGAAAAGATAGGATACGCAATTGACATAAGGGGATTTGCGGTAGCCTCGAGTGGCGGAAAAAAAGTGAGCGGTAGACCGTTTCCTGCCTTACTCTAAATTCCAGCGGGCGTTAAAAAGCAGCGTTAGGACCCATTAACGCTGCTTTTTAAGGCTAACACAGAACTCTAAATCTAGACGAATGTTATCTATATTGCCCACATGAACTAGAAGTATCCAACTGTGAAAAGCAACTAAAAATGCATATGATAAGAGGCTGTCTGTAGTGGCTTAGAAAAAGGCAGAAATTTAAAGGTTTAAATGTTATAAAGTATATTAATATAACAATGTTGGTTGTGCAAAGCTGGGGAATGGGTAGTAAAGACATTGTCTATCTTTTTAAACAATAACGGCTAGATTTAGAGTTTTGTCGGTAAGGAACCGCGTAGCTAACGCCGGCTTTTTTCTGGCCGCACCATAAAAATAACTCTGGTATTGAGAGTCCACAGATTCACTGCGTTAGGCTCCAAAAAAGGAGCGTAGAGCATTTTTAACGCAACTTCAACTCTCGATACCAGAGTTGCTTACGGACGCGGCCAGCCTCAAAAACGTGCTCGTGCACGATTCCCCCATAGAAAACAATGGGGCTGTTTGAGCTGAAAAAAACCTAACACCTGCAAAAAAGCCGCGTTCAGCTCTTAACGCAGCCCCATTGTTTGCTATGCGGAAACACCTCCTACGTCTGCACCTAACACTCTAACATGTACCCCGAGTCTAAACACCCCTAACCTTACACTTATTAACCTCTAATCTGCCACCCCCGCTATCGCTGACACCTGCATTTTATTTTTAACCCCTAATCTGCCGCTCCGTAAACCGCCGCTACTTACATTATCCCTATGTACCCCTAACCTGCTGCCCCTAACACCGCCGACCCCTATATTATATTTATTAACCCCTAATCTGCCCCCCACAACGTCGCCTCCACCTGCCTACACTTATTAACCCCTAATCTGCCGAGCGGACCGCACCGCTACTATAATAAAGTTATTAACCCCAATCCGCCTCACTAACCCTATAATAAATAGTATTAACCCCTAATCTGCCCTCCCTAACATCGCCGACACCTAACTTCAATTATTAACCCCTAATCTGCCGACCGGAGCTCACCGCTATTCTAATAAATGTATTAACCCCTAAAGCTAAGTCTAACCCTAACACTAATACCCCCCTAAATGAAATATAATTTTAATCTAACGAAATTAATTAACTCTTATTAAATAAATTATTCCTATTTAAAGCTAAATACTTACCTGTAAAACAAACCCTAATATAGCTACAATATAAATTATAATTACATTGTAGCTATTTTAGGATTAATATTTATTTTACAGGCAACTTTGTAATTATTTTAACCAGGTACAATAGCTATTAAATAGTTAAGAACTATTTAATAGTTACCTAGTTAAAATAATTACAAAATTACCTGTAAAAGAAATCCTAACCTAAATTACAATTAAACCTAACACTATACTATCATTAAATTAATTAAATAAAATACCTACAATTACCTACAATTAAACCTAACACTACACTATCAATAAATTAATTAAATACAATATCTACAATTATCTACAATTAAACCTAACACTACACTATCAATAAATTAATTAAATACAATTCCTACAAATAACTACAATTAAATAAACTAACTAAAGTACAAAAAATAAAAAAGAACTAAGTTACAAAAAATAAAAAAATATTTACAAACATAAGAAAAATATTACAACAATTTTAAACTAATTACACCTACTCTAAGCCCCCTAATAAAATAACAAAGCCCCCCAAAATAACAAAATGCCCTACCCTATTCTAAATTACTAAAGTTCAAAGCTCTTTTACCTTACCAGCCCTGAACAGGGCCCTTTGCGGGGCATGCCCCAAGAAGTTCAGCTCTTTTGCCTGTAAAAAAAAACATACAATACCCCCCCCCCAACATTACAACCCACCACCCACATACCCCTAATCTAACCCAAACCCCCCTTAAATAAACCTAACACTAAGCCCCTGAAGATCTTCCTACCTTATCTTCACCATACCAGGTTCACCGATCCGTCCTGAAGTGCTCCTCCGATGTCCTGATCCAAGCCCAAGCGGGGGGCTGAAGAGGTCCATGATCCGGCTGAAGTCTTCATCCAAGCGGGGCAGAAGAGGTCTTCCATCCGATTGAAGTCTTCATCCAGGCGGCATCTACTATCGTCATCCATCCGGAGCGAAGCGGCAGCATCCTGAAGACCTCCGACGCGGAACATCCATCCTGCCCGACGACTGAACGACGAATGACGGTTCCTTTAAATGACGTCATCCAAGATGGCGTCCCTCGAATTCCGCTTGGCTGATAGGATTCTATCAGCCAATCGGAATTAAGGTAGGAATATTCTGATTGGCTGATGGAATCAGCCAATCAGAATCAAGTTCAATCCGATTGGCTGATTCAATCAGCCAATCAGATTGAGCTCGCATTCTATTGGCTGTTTTTTTACAGGCAAAAGAGCTGAACTTCTTGGAGCATGCCCCGCAAAGGGCCCTGTTCAGGGCTGATAAGGTAAAAGAGCTTTGAACTTTAGTAATTTAGAATAGGGTAGGACATTTTGTTATTTTGGGGGGCTTTGTTATTTTATTAGGGGGCTTAGAGTAGGTATAATTAGTTTAAAATTTTTTGTACTTTAGTTAGTTTATTTCATTGTAGTTATTTGTAGGAATTGTATTTAATTAATTTATTGATAGTGTAGTGTTAGGTTTAATTGTAGATAATTGTAGATATTGTATTTAATTAATTTATTGATAGTGTAGTGTTAGGTTTAATTGTAGGTAATTGTAGGTATTTTATTTAATTAATTTAATGATAGTATAGTGTTAGGTTTAATTGTAATTTAGGTTAGGATTTCTTTTACAGGTAATTTTGTAATTATTTTAACTAGGTAACTATTAAATAGTTCTTAACTATTTAATAGCTATTGTACCTGGTTAAAATAATTACAAAGTTGCCTGTAAAATAAATATTAATCCTAAAATAGCTACAATGTAATTATAATTTATATTGTAGCTATATTAGGGTTTATTTTACAGGTAAGTATTTAGCTTTAAATAGGAATAAGTTGTTTAATAAGAATTAATTTATTTCGTTAGATTTAAATTATATTTAACTTAGGGGGGTGTTAGTGTTAGGGTTAGACTTAGCTTTAGGGGTTTAAAAATTTATTAGAATAGCAGTGAGCTCCAGTCGGCAGATTAGGGGTTAATGTTTGAAGTTAGGTGTCGGCGATGTTAGGGAGGGCAGATTAGGGGTTAATACTATTTATTATAGGGTTAGTGAGGCGGATTAGGGTTAATAACTTTATTATAGTAGCGGTGCGGTCCGCTCGGCAGATTAGGGGTTAATAAGTGTAGGCAGGTGGAGGCGACGTTGAGGGTGGCAGATTAGGGGTTAATAAATATAATATAGGGGTCGGCGGTGTTAGGGGCAGCAGATTAGGGGTACATAAGGATAACTTAAGTAGCGGCGCTTTGCGGTCGGCAGATTAGGGGTTAATAAGTGTAGGTAGTTGGCGGCGACGTTGTGAGGGGCAGATTAGGGGTTAATAAATATAATACAGGGTTCGGCGGTGTTAGGGGCAGCAGATTAGGGGTACATAAGTATTACGTAGGTGGCGGTCGGCAGATTAGGGGTTAAAAAATTTAATCGAGTGGCGGCAATGTGGGGGGACCTCAGTTTAGGGGTACATAAGTAGTTTATGGGTGTTAGTGTACTTTAGAGTACAGTAGTTAAGAGCTTTATGAACCGGCGTTAGCCCAAAAAGCTCTTAACTACTGCATTTTTTCTGCGGCTGGAGTTTTGTCGTTAGATTTCTAACGCTCATTTCAGACACGACTCAAAATACCAGAGTTAGAAAGATCCCATTGAAAAGATAGGATACGCAATTGACGTAAGGGGATCTGCGGTATGGAAAAGTCGCGGCTGAAAAGTGAGCGTTAGACCCTTTTTTGAGTGACTCCAAATACCGGAGTTAGCCTAAAACCAGCGTTAGGAGCCTCTAACGCTGGTTTTCACGGCTACCGCCAAACTCCAAATCTAGGCCTTAGAATTTTAGTGTAAACTGTCCCTTTAAGAGGAAAAATAGTGTACACTGTCTCATTAATACCAATATTTCTTTGTTTGTCTGTAACCCAAATTTTTAAGTATATTTAAAAAACTTACATCAGACAATTTTCTTTACGATCACTTTGCCAAATATGTCTTCTGAAGACATTATAGGCTTCATATGCTGTCTTTTTTATTATTTTTCTTTCTTTCATTTTAAAATGCTTAGATGGTCTCTGATTTCTTATAAGGAAGGAAATCATATATATGAAATTGCTAAACCCCCCCCTGAGCATTAAAAGAACAAAATGTTTTACCATAATTTTCATTGATTCATTTTAGCCCAAGCTGGATCTGCAAAACACATTGACAATAATGCCTGTGTGAGAGATTTACTTTATTTCCAACAAAGGAACAATTGAATTTAGTCCCTTTATAAATCAAGGAAAGAGTCTGCTTATTGCTTTGATTTCTGCAGAACACAGGCTGTGCTGCCTTGAATGCTTTACTCAGTTATATACTAAAACAGAAAAATACAAGTGTATACACATTTTATTAGTAGAAAATAAAAACATTAAATTAAATATATTAATAATATATTAGTAAGAGTGGTGTTTAATCTACCTTTATAATATGTGTCTTGTTTGCTTAAATTAATATATATATATATATATATATATATATATATATATACATATATATATATATATATATATATATATATATATATATATATATATATATAGTTCAAGTAAAGCACACTCTCAACCAAATATGCATCCGCCAGGGTGCCAACGGTTAAATGCAGCAAATTAATGGAGACACTCACTGGTCTTTTCAAATTTGTGGTTTTAATTCATGGAAGGGGAGTGTCCCCCTGAAAGATCACATGAATTAAAACCACAAATTTGAAAAGACCAGTGAGTGCTTTAATTAATATATACAGAAAGAGAAGCTCTCTCTCATGAATGAGCAACAGCTCAATAACTTGCCAGCTTGTTCTATGGCGATTTACCACCTGGGGGCATCCTCTTTTAGCTGAATATTTCTTTTCATAGATAAGAACTTACCTAAAGTATATCAGCCTAATCCCGCCTAACAAGGTCAGTCCAGCCCCGAAATACAAGGCAACTCCAGTCGATCATCTTGCCCTTCATTGGGCTTCATCAGTGAGATACATACAGGCTGCACCTTACTGACGAGGTCCAGTGAAGACAATAACGGTTGTCTGGGGTAAATCACCGTAGAACAAGCTATTGAGCTGTTGTTTGTTCCTGAGAGAGCATTTCTTTCCTGTTTCTATATGTATGTGTGTGTATATCTATATATTTAATAGTTATAAATAAGGCATACTTGTAAAGGGACATTTCCTGTTATTTACCTCTGACAACTGTTTTTTTCTACAATTCTTTCACACATTTTTTTATTGTAATGTCCCTTTAAGGGGTTCTCAGGTAAGGTTGCCATGTATATATTAAAGGATACATATATAGACATAAAAGCCATATTGGTGTGCAAGTCTAAGAGCCTGTCAGGATTACCTTGGCCCTTCCCCCTTTGCCTTTAAAAGGTTTCCCTCAGATGCAGACAAGTGCTTAGTAATTTGTTTGTTCACTAGCACTGTGCTGAGCCTCTGCAGGATTGATGATCCTGTCCTAACTACAGATTTGATTTCGCTACACTCTTACAGCCTGAAGATCTCCAACCTCTCTGGATATATTATCGGATAGCATCTGACTTACTGTAGGTGCTATTTGCTGCTGATTCATTGTTCTGCTTGAAGGAGTTATATTGTGCCGCTGTGATAGCAGGCTACCGGATAATAACATCTGAACTTGTTGCAGCTTCTCCTTACTCCTATGTGACTACCGTAAGAAGCTGATCCTCCTGCCTGTCATTCAGTCTCTCAAGTAATTATTTACTCCTAAACAGCGGAGACCGGAGACTCTCCTCCGCTTCACAAAGCAGTCACCTGTTTTCAGCTCAGAGCTAATCATCGGGCGATCAGCTGTTCTCCTCAATGCTACGCTCACATACCTGCAGCGTGTGAAGTGCAGGATCACTTCTCCCTTCATCCAATTACAAGTTGCTCTGACTCACAAGTGTTACAGCTATATGAAAGCTTCCCTGCGCTTCACTGTATAACCGCAACTTCCTCTGTATGATCAACTCGATCCTGTCTTAAAGGGACATACAGATAGCAGTTATTACAAAGGAGTGGTTAAAGTTTCTACTGCACAAGCTCCATTATTTTTACAGCACTTTACCACCTTTTCCTATATCCTTATTCTCTCATTAACTCCTTATCCTCATAGAGAATATCTAAAGTTGAGCATACTACAGTGCTTCTATTTCATCAGAAGCATACCTGAGCCACCAAACCAATTAACTTCACTCACTGCCTATCCTGTATCTCATTCAAACGCAGGGACAACAGCGGGCAAAGTGATAAAAATATAACTAGATCTACAGTTGAGTTCGATCAATTTAACCCCTCACATATTACTAAGCCAAATTTTGTTATAGAGCCAGTAGATCTACCGCAAGTTGTATATAGTCTCTATCAAAGGGTTGATCAACTGGGACAAGGCCTTAGAGAGCTGCAACTTGAAAATCAAACTCTACGTGAACTTTTGAAAGAGACCCTCACCTCCAAGACCATAGTACCGGAGTTACAACCAGAACCTCAGGTTTCCTTACCTGATACCTTCTCTGACAACTGCAGACTTTATAGACAGTTTAAAAAGTCCTGCAGGTTGCTTTTCCAGCTAAAGGCAAAAACCTACAACACGGATAAAATTAAAGTCTTAACCATGGTTTCCTTCTTGAGGGGAGAACCTAGAGCATGGGCAGACACCCTATATGAGTCAGATGACCCAATTCTATCATCCCTAGATCAATTTATGCACTCCATGGACGAATTATACCAGGACACCAACCTCCAACTAACGGCTGAGACAAACATGAGAAGCCTTAAACAAGGTAGACGGCAAGTAGAGGAATACATAACAGAGTTTAAACAGTACTCCGCAGACTCCTTATGGAACACAGTTGCACTTAAGAATCAGTTCAGGTTAGGGTTATCGGACGCAATCAAAGATGAATTAGCCCGCATCGACCTGCCTGATACCCTTGAAAATCTTATAAGACTCTTATAATCTATCCAGATTGATCAACGTCTTTGCAAAAGGAGAACTGAACGCGGTTTCCAGGAAACCCCTCACAGAGCTCCCACTACACCCAGAGCAACACCTGTACAAAAGACCCAACCTGAACCTATGGATATTGGCATAATCCGAGGACCATTGACTATGGAGGAACGTAACCGCAGAAGGACACAGATGTTCTGTATGTACTGTGCCAATCCTAATCACAGTGTGAAGGACTGTCCAACACTGCAAAAGAATAAGAGAAGTAAGTGCACAACTATACACACATCTTATAACCTACAGAATAAAGCCACTTACTGTCGTCTCCCTTAATTTTGCAATGGGACCGAAGCAGACTGAGGACTGATGCCATTATAGACTCCGGAGCTTCAGGAAATAATCTTGACAAAGATGTTGTTAAGAGAAATAAAATTCCACTTGTTACGGTATATCCCGGATACCAAGGGTTAATACCTGATGAAAGATGTCCTAAATATGAGATCAGCAACTCACAACCTAGCTAATTCCCCCCTCAAACATGAGACCAGGCTCCACATTGAAGGTTAAAACAGAATGCACTTTATTGAAGGCTATATGCCCAGTATTTATGCAGGTCTGACCACAGATGGGAGGTTGAAAGAATATTGTACATTAGATAGAGGGAAAACGCCTTTGACATGATACAATAGAATTACATTACTTAAGCAGATAAACAATTTAAACACAAGAAAACAATGGAGTCCTTATCACCAACAGTCTGACTCTGGAGGTGATTAAACAATGTGAAGGCTTATCACATAAACTTAATTACAGTACACAATAGCTGATGCTAGCAAACCTGTCTTTAGAAAATAGCTTCTCAAAGCTGAACAAAGTTAACTCTTTCAGTACTGACAGAAGGGTCTGTCACATAGCTCCATCCTAGTGGAACACTCCGGCAGACCCGGCTTGACCCTTTGGCGGGTCAACCTGGGGATGACCGGACTAGGACGTGGTAGGCATGTCAGTTTGCCGGGACAATCCATCTGTATTCCCGTTATGAGAGAGAATCCCTGTCCGTATAAATAAGGGTTCAACTTCTTCAGTGCCCAGACTAGGGCTAAACAGTCCTTCAAAATATCATCGGCTTCTTTACGTGGTTTTTGTACCTGCTCTTTATAGGTATCCACAATCCCTTCATACTGACATAGGGTGCCCTTGAGTTGCTGCACCTCACTATGAGCCAGCGCCAGCTTCTCCTCCAGTGTCGCTAAGTTTGTCTTTAAAGTTTCATGTTCCACTCTCAAGCTGGTGTTTTCTGCAATCTGTCGGTGCAGCTTGTCTAGCAGAGATTCACATTCTAAACATGCTTTTTCCTCTGTGCTCCTCTTCTCTCCCGCTAGCACTGTTACGTGATTGTTTATCATGACCATTTCATCCTCTACTTGACTGTTCTCCTTCATCAGTGCATTGTAACTGGACTTCCACGTATCAATAGCGGATAGAGATTTACTGAGCTCAGCGTCCTGGGGCTTAGCAGCAGGTGGGTCAGTCTCTGCTGCACGGATCTGGGCAAGGGTAGTCACAGGGTTAACATCGGTGGGACCCATGGGAGCATAGGCAGAAACAAGGGGGGCCAAGTTATTTCCAAGGAGAACATCAGCAGGTAAGTCCTGCTTGACCCCCACATTCACAGTTCTACTGCCCCCTCCCCAATCCAAATGTACCTGGGCAACAGGCAGGTGGAACACAGCACCCCCTGCTACCCTCACAGCCACAGTGTCTCCAGTGTGCTGTTTCTCAGACACCAAGTTCTTTTGAAGCAAGGTCATGGTAGCACCAGTATCCCGTAGACCACTGACCTCCTTCCCATTCACTTAAACCAGTTGCCGGTTATTCCGGTGGGCAGCTTGCATGGGGTCTGCTTCATGTAGGATGCCCCAGCATTCTTGCTCCTCTACGTAGTGGGCCGCAGGCTGAGGGTTACGTGGGATTTCGCCAGCGGGTCTTCTTCAGGACTGTGCTTGGTTCGCTGCGTTTAGGGGACACTCTGGTCTTTTGTGCCCTAGTTGCTTACATCCAAAGCACCGAATAGGTTGTGAGTAGCCCCGTGAATTGAACCGGGCTCTCTGAGGGTAGTTCGTGGCCAGAGGCCGTGTGGTATAGCGGTGCGCCGGGGGTTGGTAACTGGCAGCTGCTGGGGTGACTGGGGGTCTGTACTCCACTCTGGCAGGGGGCTTAATGGTAGCAGTGTCCAGTTTGTGGGCATTCGTATACTCATCTGCCAAGTGAGCAGCTTCATGCAGGGTGGAGGGTTTACGGCCCCGAACCCACTCTCTAACTCCTGCTGATAACTTGTCAAAGCAATGTTCCAACAGAAATAGCTGCAGCACCTCTTCCCCAGATACGGCTTGGCACCCCGCTATCCAGTGAGCTGCTGTGCGGTGCACCTTACATGCCCACTCAACGTAGGAATCACCAGCTAATTTTACAGTGTCTCTGAACCTCCTCCGGTATGCCTCCAGTGTAACCGCATACCTGGAGAGCAGAGCCTCTTTCACAGTATTATAATCCCCGACTTCCTCATCTGGAATGGCCCGAAAAGCCTCACTGGCCCGGCCGGATAATTTTCCGGATAATATCGTGACCCAGTCCTCTGCGGGTACCTTGTGTAGTGCACATTGCCTCTCAAAATCCGCAAGGTACCCATCAATCTCTCCTTCTGTTTCCAGGAAGTTTTTAAAAGCTGCAAAATTTACTTTTCCCTTTTCCACTGGGGTTGCTGTGACTTGGGCTGCTGCAGCGCCGCTTTGGCGAAGTAGGTTGGCCTCCACAGCTGCTATGACCCGGTCAATAATTTCCGCAGATGGGTTGGGGCCATAATGTGCCAGTCTTATTTTAACCGCCCGATCAAAGCTTGCTTCTTCGGGGGTTCTGTCTGATATGCTGGGCCCATTGGTTCCTTCGGTCCCTGGTACTCCTTCCATCTTAGTCAGTATTGTAATAATCCCCTTCTTCCTGAGGTTACTGGCTTGTGTAGTTGCTCTTCTGGGCGATAAGGATCATCCCGTCGCTTGCCACCAATTGTTACGGTATATCCCGGATACCAAGGGTTAATACCTGATGAAAGATGTCCTAAATATGGGATCAGCAACTCACAACCTAGCTAATTCCCCCCTCAAACATGAGACCAGGCTCCACATTGAAGGTTAAAACAGAATGCACTTTATTGAAGGCTATATGCCCAGAATTTATGAAGTCTGACCCCAGATGGGGGGTTGAAAGAATATTGTACATTAGATAGAGGGAAAACGCCTTTTGACATGATACAATAGAATTACATTACTTAAGCAGATAAACAATTTAAACACAATGGACAAAAAACAATGGAGTCCTTATCACCAACAGTCTGACTCTGGAGGTGATTAAACAATGTGAAGGCTTATCACATAAACTTAATTACAGTACACAATAGCTGATGCTAGCAGCTACCTGTCTTTAGAAAATAGCTTCTCAAAGCTGAACAAAGTTAACTCTTTCAGTACTGACAGAAGGGTCTGTCACACCACTTGTGTGCAAGCATCAACCTGTTTTCATACGAGTAATTGATGGTTCTAAAATTCACACAGGCCCAATCACACATGAAACAATTCCTATAAAAGTTCAAACAACCACCGGTCACACTGAATACATTACATTCTACATACTTCCATCACCTCTATTTCCTATAGTGTTAGGTCTTAGCTGGTTACAACAACATTATCCTTCTATAGACTGGAAGGATTTAACTATAGAGTTATCTTCAGATTATTGTAAAAATACTTGCTACCCACAGTTTCACCTCTTACAGATCTCGGAATCAGAATTTAAACTGCCGGAAGAGTATATGGATTTCTCGGATGTATTCAGCAAGAAAGACGCAGAAACGCTACCACCACATCGCATATACGACTGCCCTATCGATCTTCAACCTGGAGCTGTAGTACCCCACGGACACCTATACCCTCTGAGTCAACCGGAGTTGGAACATCTAAAATCTTATTTAGACGAAAATCTCCAAAAAGGCTTCATACGACCCTCTACATCACCAACAGGAGCTGGGATGTTCTTCGTTAGAAATAAGGACTCTTCACTCAGGCCAATCATAGACTACAGAGAACTTAACAAGAGAACAATAAAGAACAGATATCCCCTGCCACTCATCCCGGAATTTATTGAAAGACTAAGACATGCAAAAATTTTCACAAAACTGGATCTGCGTGGGGCTTACAACCTGGTTAGAATCCATAAGGGTGACGAGTGGCTTACCGCATTCTGCACACGGTATGGATTATATGAATACAAGGTAATGCCGGCTTTGTAATGCCCCCGCGACCTTCCAATACTTCATTAACAATGTATTCAGAGATCTTTTAGATGTTTGCATCGTCATCTATCTAGATGATATTCTCATATATTCCGAAGATCTACCCCAGCACATTACCCACGTCAGATGGGTACTCTCCAGACTTCATACTCATCACTTGTATGCTAAACCGGAAAAATGTGACTTCCATACAGATAACATCTCCTTCCTAGGGTACCACATAAGTTCAGCTGGAATTCAGATGGAAGTCAATAAAGTACTTGCTGTTAAGAACTGGGTACGACCATCTTCAAAAAAAGAACTTCAGCGATTCCTTGGCTTCGCCAATTATTGCTGAAAAGTAGTAAGACCTCTTACTATTCTTACCGGATCAATACCATTTAAATGGAACGAAGAAGCTGATAACGCTTTTTCTGAGTTAAAACAAAGGTTCACCACTGCACCGATACTTCAGTTTCCTAATCATACACTTCAGTATGTAATGGAAGTAGATTCCTCAGATTACGCCATTGGAGCCATTCTTTCACAATGGGAAACACCAGCTACTCCACTCCACCCAGTCGCTTTCTACTTGAAGGTCTTATCTCCTGCTGAGCAAAATTATTCTATTGGTGATAAGGAACTCCTAGCTATAAAACATTCCTTGGAGCAATGGAGGCATCTTTTAGAGGGTACTAATCACCCAATAATAATCTACACTGACCATAAGAACTCTATCTGCCAGACAAGTAAGGTGGAGCTTGTTTTTTACAAGATTCAATTTTACCATCATCTACAGAACTGCCAACAAAAAGCGCAAGGCTGATGCATTATCACGAAAAGAGCCCATACCAGCATATCCTGTGGTGAACCAGAAAATTATACCCCAAGAACCTTTTCTCGGAATTACAACCGATCTCGCTTTGGAATTAACAAGATCTTTACAGAATGATGCAGAGATTCCCCATAACACAGTCTCACTCAAATCAGATGGATTCTATTACTACAAAGACAGGTTTGTATATACCAAAAGACCTTAGGTTACACATATTACATCTTTTCCACGACTCTCCATTATCCAGACACCAGGGGGTAAAACGCACCTCTGAGAAGCTCTCAAGGGGTTATTGGTGGCCAGGACTACATACGTCAGTGAAAGAGTATATCCAAACCTGTACCGTATGTACCACATATAAGTCGGACAACCAACAACCTTACGGACTATTAATGCCCCTGGAAGTTCCTAATAAACCTTGGCAACAGGTTAGGTTGGACTTCATTGTAGAACTCCCTGAATCACAACACCACAATACTATCTTAGTTGTTGTTGACCACTTCACAAAGATGGCCCACTTTGTTCCATTTCACAAGCTTGCATCCTCTTCTGAGACAGCAGATCTTTTCCTCAAACATGTTGTCAGATTGCATGGTGTTCCAAGTATCCTCGTCTCCGACAGGGGAACTCAGTTCACATCTCATTTTTGGAGACTCTGTAGAATGTTACAAATCGATCACCGTTTTTTAACCTCATATCACTCCCAAACAAACGGACAAGTGGAACGCGTTAATCAGTGGTTAGAGCAGTACCTACGCTGTTATTGTTCCCACCACCAAGCTGACTGGATGCAGTACTTACCTATGGCTGAATTCTCCTTTAATGATGCCTTGAATTCCACCACCGACATGTCACCATTCTTCGCAAACTACAGGTTTCACCCAGCGATAACATATGCTCAAGGGGTCGTCACTACATCTCCCCAGGTTGATTCAATGACCAATACATTGTTAGAGACTTTCAAAGTGCTCCAGGAAAACATCAGAGATGCACACGCTACCCAAAAGAGGCATTTCGACCTAAGGAGAAGGGAACCTCTAAGATATAACGTGGGTCAGAAGGTTTGGTTATCCACAAAAAACCTACGGTTGCATATTCCCACTAAGAAGCTATTTACAAAATTCATTGGACCCTTTTCTATTACCAGAATAATCGATAGCGCAGTTTCGTTGGATTTACCACCAAGCATACGCATCCACCCAACTTTCCATGTCTCTTTACTTAAACCAGCAAGAGGTATGAGGGATTCTACTTTGATATTACCTCCGACTCCTCTTACTGACCAGCCCGATGAATATGAGGTCCAATCCCTATTGGATTCCAGATACTACAAAAATCAACTTCAGTATCTCGTTCACTGGAAGGGCTATTCTAATCAGGAAGATTCATGGGAACCATCCACGAACATCCACACTCCGAGGCTAGTTGCATTTTTCCTTCGTCGAAACCTGGATCGTCCTCGACCTCAAGCTGTGGGACAGCTTGCTTGAGAGGGGGATCATGTCAGGATTACCTTGGCCCTTCCCCCTTTGCCTTTAAAAGGTTTCCCTCAGCTGCAGACAAGTGCTTAGTAATTTGTTTGTTCACTAGCACTGTGCTGAGCCTCTGCAGGATTGATGATCCTGTCCTAACTACAGATTTGATTTTGCTACACTCTTACAGCCTGAAGATCACCAACCTCTCTGGATATATTATCGGATAGCATCTGACTTACTGAAGGTGCTATTTGCTGCTGATTCATTGTTCTGCTTGAAGGAGTTATATTGTGCCGCTGTGATAGCAGGCTACCGGATAATAACATCTGAACTTGTTGCAGCTTCTCCTTACTCCTATGTGACTACCGTAAGAAGCTGATCCTCCTGCCTGTCATTCAGTCTCTCAAGTAATTATTTACTCCTAAACAGCGGAGACCGGAGACTCTCCGCCGCTTCACAAAGCAGTCACCTGTTTTCAGCTCAGAGCTAATCATCGGACGATCAGCTGTTCTCCTCAACGCTACGCTCACATACCTGCAGCGTGTGAAGTGCAGGATCACTTCTCCCTTCATCCAATTACAAGTTGCACTGACTCACAAGTGTGACAGCTATATGAAAGCTTCCCTGTGCTTCACTGTATAACCGCAACTTCCTCTGTATGATCAACTCGATCCTGTCTTAAAGGGACATACACATAGCAGTTATTACAAAGGAGTGGTTAAAGTTTCTACTGCACAAGCTCCATTATTTATACAGCACTTAACCACTTTTTCCTATATCCTTATTCTCTTATTAACTCCTTGAGCATACTGCAGTGCTTCTATTTCATCAGAAGCATACCTGAGCCACCAAACCAATTAACTTCACTCACTGCCTATCCTGTATCTCATTCAAACGCAGGGACAACAGCAGGCAAAGTGATACAAAAACATATCTAGATCTACAGTTGAGTTCCATCAATTTAACCCCTCACAGAGCCTAATGATCAAAAACTATCCAGCATGGAGAGAAATAATGCAAAATCTTTTTTTGTGCATTTTATTGTAATTTATGTGTCTCTACTTCACATCCAGGACTCTGCATAGCACGGCAAATAGCTCTCAAGTTAAACTTTGCCTTTTATAGAATTGTATGAGAGACCTCACAGTCTTAGCATTCATTTTTACATAATCTCACGGCAGCGGAGAGCTTTAGGGCCCTAAGAGTGTGGGAATCAGATTTTAAAATATTGATATTTGTAATTAGTCCTGTCAGTTTTAGTTTCTGAATTATGCTTTATATTTATTTATTAATGCTAATGTATTTTTTCCAAGAACTATGCCTACCCTATTTTCAAGTGGTGTATAGTTGAAATGCTTAGAAACAAAGCATGCAAACATTTGCAAGTAAAATTACATCTTGACTATTGACTACAGCAGAACTGAATAATCAACAAGTGCAATTTTTTTAAGTACCGCGGTTCCAACCCTTGCTCCATCTCTCTCCCCCCTCTCTTTTGCACTCTCTCTTCCCTGCCCCTCTTCTGCTCTCTCCCCCTCTTTTGCTCTCTTTCCCGTCCCCTCTTTTGCTCTCTCTCCCGTATTTTGCTCTCTCTCCTATTTTGCTCTGTCTCTCCCTATTTTGCTCTCTCCCCCCTATTTTGCTCTCTCTCCCCCTCTTTTGCTCTCTCTACCCCCTCTTTTGCTCTCTCTACCCCCTCTTTTACTCTCTCTCCTCCCTCTTTTGCGTTCTCTCCCCCCCTCTTTTGCTCTCTCTCCCCTCCTTTTTGCGCTCTCTCCCCCTCTCTTTTGCTCTCTCTCCCACCTCTCTTTAGCGCTCTCTCCCCCCTCTCTTTTGCCCTTTCTCCCCCTTCTCTTTTGCGCGAAGGTTGTGAGGGTAGCTGGAGTTTAGCACACCCTTCCACAACTGATCCTGACATGCAGGGTAAGTACAGTGCACCCTGCAGTACCCACACTAAGCACGGCTCTTTTGTTCTCTCTCTCCCCCCTCTCTTTTGCACTCTCTCCCCCTCTCTTTTGCACTATCTCCCCCTTCTCTTTTGCGCTCTCTCTCCCACTTCTCTTTTGCTCTCTCTCTCCCCCTTCTCTTTTGCTCTCTCTCTTCCCCGCTTTGATGCTCTCTCTCTCCCCCTCTCTTTTGAGCTCTCTCTCCCCCTCTTTTGTGCTCTCTCTCTGCCCCCTCTCTTCTGAGCTCTCTCTCCCCCTCTTTTCTGCTCTTTCCCCTCTCTCTTTTGCTGACTCTCCCCCTCTCTTTTGCTCTCTCTCTCCCCCTCTCTTTTGCTCTCTCTATGCCCCTCTTTTGCTCTCCCCCTCTCTTTTGCTGTCTCTCCCCCCTCTTTAGAGCTCTCTGTCTCTCACAGCTCATCCAACCACGCCCGCCCGGCCACGCCTGTCCCTTCCACGTCACACCCGTCCCACCCATGCCACACCGACTCCGCCCATATCACGTCCGGCCATGCCCACTCCCCGACACACTCTCTCTCTCTCTCTCTCCCCATCTCCCCCCTCTCTTTCCCTCTCCTCTCTCTCCCCTTTCTCTCTACCCCTTCTCTCTCTCCCCTCCCTCACTCCCCTCTCTCTCTCTCTCTCTCTCTCTCTCTCTCCCCCCTTTGTCTCTCTCTCTCCCCCTCTCCCCCCCCCTCTCTCTCTCTCTCTCTCTCTCTCTATCACCTCTCTCTCTCTCCCCTCTCTCTCTATCTCCCCCCTCTCTTTCCCTCTCCTCTCTCTCCCCTTTCTCTCTCCCCCTTCTCTCTCTCCCCTCTCTCACTCCCCCCTCTCTCTCTCTCTCTCTCTCTCTCCCCTCTCCCCCCCCCCCTCTCTCTCTCTCTCTCTCTCTCTCTCCCCCCTTTGTCTCTCTCTCTCCCCCTCTCCCCCCCCCTCTCTCTCTCTCTCTCTCTCTCTCTCTATCACCTCTCTCTCTCTCTCTCTCTCTCTCTCTCTCCCCCCTCTCTCTCTATCTCCCCCCTCTCTTTCCCTCTCCTCTCTCTCCCCTTTCTCTCTCCCCCTTCTCTCTCTCCCCTCTCTCACTCCCCCCTCTCTCTCTCTCTCTCTCTCTCTCTCTTTTTAATAAGCAGCAGATTTTTTTTTTGTGTGACAGTTTTCATAATCTCCTTCCATTTGTTGGCCCCCAATATCATGTGACAGTCATCAGCCAATCACCGACTCAAATATGTACACAGTGTGAACTCTTGCACATGCTCAGTAGGTATAATCGAATATCTCACAGCGCTTCACCCACTAGGATTCCTTGTAGCTCCTTGGTGCATATAAAAAGGATGAGCACAATTTGATAATGGAAGTAACTGTAATGTCTCTTAAAACTGCATGCTGTCTTTGAATATTGAAGTTTAAGTTTGACTTTAGTATCCCTATAAAGGTACATTTTGGTATAAAAATAAAATGCTCTCTTTTCATTGGACCCTTAGTTTATTATGTGTTTAACTCCTTATTGGTTAAATATGTAGTCAAGGTTACACTCCAGGATCACCCCCCATTCTGTCCCAAAAGAAGATAAGGCTACCATTACCAACTGAAGCATACACATGTATGTCTGCTTCTGATTGTTTCACCAGCTATATCCTGATCTAGTGTAACACAGAAGCACATCTTTGACAAAAAAAATCTGCCTAAAAATAAATTCTCTAACAAAATAGAGTTTATTTCTATACCAGAATGTCTATTTAGTAGCTGACATTTAATTTGTATTAAAAATGTATTTTATTTATTGATTTTTATAAACAAAGAGTTAGTAAATAGGCATTTTTCATTAGTCTGTTCGTTTTAATAACTTTAATTTGGTTTCAATGGTATCCCCTAAAAATCAGAAACTATAATTCACACAAAAACATCTACTGATTGTATTTTGCTCACTGCTTTTATGTAGAATAGTTTAGTTAAATGTCATCTATATAAAAATGTAAAGATGGACTTTAAAAATAATTCCAGCTAAAGGAAAAAAACAATATGAACAACCTTTTGAAGAAGAGGTTATACACATTTGTAGAAACTGCAAAAATGTCCGTCACCTAGATACAAGCGTATGTAGTGTTGAAGTATATCAGTAGCACAAATACATTGTGAAGAACAAATAATACCTGCTCACTTATCACGCACAGTGGAGCAGTGTTTATTTTTATCATTGTAATGAATGCAGGTGTGCTGAACTATTTACTGCACCTGTACACACTGGAAGAGGAAAACAAGAAGAGTCGTCAGAATACTTAACCTAGTTTTATCTAAAAATAGACAAGGAAGACAATTCATAATTTTGTCAACTTTTATATATATATTTATTTTATTTCTTATAGCACATTGTAATTCTGTTGACGCATGATGTATTATTCTTCCCTCTTTTATTGTTTCAGCCTCATTACCCTGTATCTACTCTAGGTTTTGGTGTGATGGGTCATATGTATGTAGACTCACATAAGGGTGGGTAAGAAATATTAAAAAATAAGTGTAATAATATAACAGGGTGCATTCCATTTCTATTTTCCAAAACAGTTCAGGGCCTTGATGATCAAAAACTTGCTAGTATGGAGAGAAATAAGGTCCAATCTTTTTTTTTTTTTAGCTAGATTACAAGTGGAACGCTATATAACGCTGCAATTCGAGTGTTAACTGTGCTAGAAGTAAGATTTTTGTGCGTGTTGGGTTGCACTAGTATTATGAGTTGAAAGTAAACTGTTTTCGCTTGTGCACTAACCCGACATGCTTAAAAAGACAAACTTACAGTATTGCGGGCGAGCGATAATCGATTCCCCTCCTAGAAGCCAATTGAGCAAAAAAGTGGAAAAATCTAACACCTTACTCGTACGCAAACCCGATTATCAAGCGCGCTAACCTGACATGAAAATATGAATATTTCACATTCCAATGTTCTTCACATAGCAGAATATGTTCTATTTATTCATAAATACATATTTCTATATATCTGATGGTATTTTGGTACAATATATATCTAAACTTATTTATATACATGATTATATATAGGTATAGACATATACAGATATATATAGGAATATGTATTTACAAATACTTAGAGCATATTCTGCTATGTGCAGAACATTGGAATGTGAAATATTGACAGTAAATACACACTAAGGGGTCAATTTATCAAAGCATTCGCCGGCGTCAATACGCATGCGAGACATTGCTGCTGCGGATCTGAATACAATCTCCTTATTTATTAAAAAATCCGTCAAAAACACGCTCGTCAAGTACGGTGCGAAGAGCATCAGACTGCTGTTAACTAACAGTCATCGATTTTGCGGTTATTCGGTTTTTCCCAACTTTATTTATACAATTTCATTACTGTCCATGAACAAGCACATTTCTCTAAAGCTAATCTTTTATTTTTCAACTGTTAATGTCTAAGAAATAGCTACATTTATACCTCAACAAACAATATCTCATAGAAAGTTATTTTATGTTTATTTGTTATATTAAAAAAAATCTGTTTTATGATACTTTTACATACATAAATATGTATTTGTATTTCTAGAAGTCATGATATACAGTATATATATATATATATATATATATATATATATATATATACTGTATATGTGTGTGTGTGTTATGTCAGAAATCTTTTGCAAATATATTTACATGTCCCTAAATTACTTTTTTTGTTCTAAATAATGTTGTCTTTCATATCTCTGTGTTTATTTATACCACTATATGTATATAGCGTAAATGTATTATTATTCTGAGCAGGAATAATTGCAAATATAACATGTAATCAGGGTATCATATGTATTTATTTGCAATCAATGGACATTTTAAGAGCTCGGCCAGTTTTCTCTCTGTACCTGTGTAACCTCTCCTGATTGCAATCTAGTTTTAAAAACCACCCCTTCACAGGTGTTATAAAATGGGCTGGCATATAAGATGACATTTCTTACTGAAAAAGAAATTCAAGAGAAGGAAGAAACACCCTGAAAATAGCATGACAGTAAAAAGGTGATTTTAATTTCTGCTGTATCTGAATCATGACAGTTTAATGTTAGGTGGGTTATACCTTTGAGCTATCAGTTTAAGATTATATTGAATCAAACATCAATTTGAATTTTAAAATCCTTGTCTAAAATATTACACTGTGTGTACTAATGTCAGCATCAATGTTCATCTTTAATTCTAAATTCACATATACATACTTTCAAAGTATAATACACAATGTAACAAATGGCACTTACAAGTTCTGATGAGTGATTAATGACACTCAGATTCAGATTGAGCTTGCATTCTATTGGCTGTTCCGATCAGCCAATAGAATGCAAGCTCAATCTGATTGGCTGATTGCATCAGCCAATCAGATTTTTCCAACCTTAATTCCGATTGGCTGATAGAATCCTATCTGCCAATCGGAATTCGAGGGACGCCATCTTGGATGACGTCACTTAAAGGAATATCCATTCGTTGGAAGAGGATGGCTCTGCGCCGGCTCGTTTGAAGAAGGCTCCGCTCCACTCCGGATGGATGAAGATTGAAGACGCCGCATGGATGAAGACTTCTATCGGATGGAAGACCTCTTCAGCGCCCCTTGGATGATGACTTTGGCCGCTGCGGATGTCCTGTTCTGTTCCATCGGTGGTCGGCTGGCTGAAAACGACTCAAGGTAGGGAGATCTTCAGGGGTTAGTGTTAGGTTTTTGTGATGGGGGGTTTGGGTGGGTTAGAGTAGGGGTATGTGGGTGGTGGGTTTTAATGTTGGGGGGTTGTATTTTTTTAACATGCAAAAGAGCTGAATACTTTGGGACATGCCCCACAAAAGGCCCTTTTAAGGGCTGGTAAGGTAATAGAGCTGTTAACTTTTGTAATTTAGAATAGGGTAGGGCATTTTTTTATTTTTGGGGACTTTGTTATTTTATTAGGGGGCTTAGATTAGGTGTAATTAGCTTAAAAATCTTGTAATATTTTTTATTTTTTGTACTTTAGTTAGTTTATTTAATTGTATTTAATTGTAGCTACTTGTAGTTAATTAATTTAATTTATTTAATCATAGTGTAGTGTTAGGTTTAATTGTAACTTAGGTTAGGATTTATTTTACAGGTAACTTTGTATTTCTTTTAGCTAGGTAGTTATTATATAGTTAATAACTATTTAATAGTTATTGTACCTAGTTAAAATAAACACAAAGTTACCTGTAAAATAAATATAAATCCTAAGATAGCTACAATGTAATTATTACTTACATTGTAGCTATTTTAGTGTTTATTTTACAGGTAAGTATTTAGTTTTAAATAGGAATAATTTATTTAATGATAGTGTAGTGTTAGGTGTAATTGAAACTTAGGTTAGTTTTTATTTTACAGGTAAATGTGACTTTATTTTATCTAGGTAGCTATTAAATAGTTAATAACTATTTAATAGCTATTGTACCTAGTTAAAATAAATTTAAATTTGCCTGTAAAATAAAAATAAATCCTAAAATAGCTACAATATAATTATTAGTTTTCGCTTGTGCACTAACCCGACATGCTTAAAAAGACAAACTTACAATATTGCGGGCGAGCGATAATCGATTCCCCTCCTAGAAGCCAATTGAGCAAAAAAGTGGAAAAATCTAACACCTTACTCGTACGCAAACCCGATTATCAAGCGCGCTAACCTGACATGAAAATATGAATATTTCACATTCCAATGTTCTTCACATAGCAGAATATGTTCTATTTATTCATAAATACATATTTCTATATATCTGATGGTATTTTGGTACAATATATATCTAAACTTATTTATATACATGATTATATATAGGTATAGACATATACAGATATATATAGGAATATGTATTTACAAATACTTAGAGCATATTCTGCTATGTGCAGAACATTGGAATGTGAAATATTGACAGTAAATACACACTAAGGGGTCAATTTATCAAAGCATTCGCCGGCGTCAATACGCATGCGAGACATTGCTGCTGCGGATCTGAATACAATCTCCTTATTTATTAAAAAATCCGTCAAAAACACGCTCGTCAAGTACGGTGCGAAGAGCATCAGACTGCTGTTAACTAACAGTCATCGATTTTGCGGTTATTCGGTTTTTCCCAACTTTATTTATACAATTTCATTACTGTCCATGAACAAGCACATTTCTCTAAAGCTAATCTTTTATTTTTCAACTGTTAATGTCTAAGAAATAGCTACATTTATACCTCAACAAACAATATCTCATAGAAAGTTATTTTATGTTTATTTGTTATATTAAAAAAAATCTGTTTTATGATACTTTTACATACATAAATATGTATTTGTATTTCTAGAAGTCATGATATACAGTATATATATATATATATATATATATATATATATACTGTATATGTGTGTGTGTGTTATGTCAGAAATCTTTTGCAAATATATTTACATGTCCCTAAATTACTTTTTTTGCTCTAAATAATGTTGTCTTTCATATCTCTGTGTTTATTTATACCACTATATGTATATAGCGTAAATGTATTATTATTCTGAGCAGGAATAATTGCAAATATAACATGTAATCAGGGTATCATATGTATTTATTTGCAATCAATGGACATTTTAAGAGCTCGGCCAGTTTTCTCTCTGTACCTGTGTAACCCCTCCTGATTGCAATCTAGTTTTAAAAACCACCCCTTCACAGGTGTTATAAAATGGGCTGGCATATAAGATGACATTTCTTACTGAAAAAGAAATTCAAGAGAAGGAAGAAACACCCTGAAAATAGCATGACAGTAAAAAGGTGATTTTAATTTCTGCTGTATCTGAATCATGACAGTTTAATGTTAGGTGGGTTATACCTTTGAGCTATCAGTTTAAGATTATATTGAATCAAACATCAATTTGAATTTTAAAATCCTTGTCTAAAATATTACACTGTGTGTTCTAATGTCAGCATCAATGTTCATCTTTAATTCTAAATTCACATATACATACTTTCAAAGTATAATACACAATGTAACAAATGGCACTTACAAGTTCTGATGAGTGATTAATGACACTCAGATTCAGATTGAGCTTGCATTCTATTGGCTGTTCCGATCAGCCAATAGAATGCAAGCTCAATCTGATTGGCTGATTGCATCAGCCAATCAGATTTTTCCAACCTTAATTCCGATTGGCTGATAGAATCCTATCTGCCAATCGGAATTCGAGGGACGCCATCTTGGATGACGTCACTTAAAGGAATATCCATTCGTTGGAAGAGGATGGCTCTGCGCCGGCTCGTTTGAAGAAGGCTCCGCTCCACTCCGGATGGATGAAGATTGAAGACGCCGCATGGATGAAGACTTCTATCGGATGGAAGACCTCTTCAGCGCCCCTTGGATGATGACTTTGGCCGCTGCGGATGTCCTGTTCTGTTCCATCGGTGGTCGGCTGGCTGAAAACGACTCAAGGTAGGGAGATCTTCAGGGGTTAGTGTTAGGTTTTTGTGATGGGGGGTTTGGGTGGGTTAGAGTAGGGGTATGTGGGTGGTGGGTTTTAATGTTGGGGGGTTGTATTTTTTTTAACATGCAAAAGAGCTGAATACTTTGGGACATGCCCCACAAAAGGCCCTTTTAAGGGCTGGTAAGGTAATAGAGCTGTTAACTTTTGTAATTTAGAATAGGGTAGGGCATTTTTTTATTTTTGGGGGCTTTGATTAGGTGTAATTAGCTTAAAAATCTTGTAATATTTTTTTATTTTTTGTACTTTAGTTAGTTTATTTAATTGTATTTAATTGTAGCTACTTGTAGTTAATTAATTTAATTTATTTAATCATAGTGTAGTGTTAGGTTTAATTGTAACTTAGGTTAGGATTTATTTTACAGGTAACTTTGTATTTCTTTTAGCTAGGTAGTTATTATATAGTTAATAACTATTTAATAGTTATTGTACCTAGTTAAAATAAACACAAAGTTACCTGTAAAATAAATATAAATCCTAAGATAGCTACAATGTAATTATTACTTACATTGTAGCTATTTTAGCGTTTATTTTACAGGTAAGTATTTAGTTTTAAATAGGAATAATTTATTTAATGATAGTGTAGTGTTAGGTGTAATTGAAACTTAGGTTAGTTTTTATTTTACAGGTAAATGTGACTTTATTTTATCTAGGTAGCTATTAAATAGTTAATAACTATTTAATAGCTATTGTACCTAGTTAAAATAAATTTAAATTTGCCTGTAAAATAAAAATAAATCCTAAAATAGCTACAATATAATTATTAGTAATATTGTAGCTATATTAGGGTTTATTTTATATGTAGGTATTTAGTTTTAAATAGGAATGATTAATTTAGTAAGAGTTATATTTATTTAGATTTATTTAATTAATATTTAAGATAGGGAGATGTTATGGTTAGTGTTAGACTTAGGTTTAGGGGTTAATAATTTTATTATAGGTTGTGGCGCTGTAGGGGGTGCAGGATAGGGGTTGATAAATTTATTATAGGTGGCGACGGTGTAAGGGGGGGCAGATTAGGGGTTAATAAGTTTAATATAGGTGGCGGCGGGGTCTGGGAGCGGCAGGATAGGGGTTAATAAATGTATTATAGGTGGCGGCGGTATAGGGGGGGCAGGATAGGGGTTAATAGGAGCGGCGGTTTAGGGTTTAATACATTTATTATAGTTGCGGTGGGGTCTAGGAGCGGCGGTTTAAGGGTTAATAACTTTATTTAGTTGCGTGGGCTCCGGGGACGCCGGTATAGAAAGTAGAACAGTGTAGTTTAGTGTGGGTGCTTAGAGACAGCTTATCAATAAAGCTGGGAAAAAGCCGAAGAGCAGCGAGATCGGATGAGTGATAACTATCACAGTTCGCTGCTCATCGCCCAGTACTTGGTGCGCTGCTTTTTGACAGCTTTTTGATAACTTTGGCGAGCGTATTCAAGTCCGCGGCGGTGATGTGAGGCGAGCTTAGGCGGGCGTATTGGGGCCGGCGAAGGCAGGTAAGTAGACGGCTTGATAACTAGAGGCCTATATATTTAAATATGTATTTATGTGTGTATATGTGTATATATGTCTTTAAATACATATATACACATATAAATAGATATGTACACATATATAGACATATATAAATACATACATATCCATTTTTAGACATCTATATGTATTTATCTCAATGTTAAAGCCCTTTATTTGGCTTTTTTCCCCAACTGCTGAGACCTCTTATCTTTGAGCCTTTATAACTTTTTTGTGCAGTTTTTTTTAAAATCATTTTTTTTTTTTTTAAATATTTTTATTGAAGCAAAACAATCAGAGTAACAATCTGGACATGAAGGGCAATATCTCAGACAATAACACAAGTCAATAATGTTATACTGCAGACATATATAAACAAGACAATGTTCAAGTTGGGAAATCACCCTTCCTCAATGCCTCAGTTTTTTTTTGGAGTAATTAAAGTTTCTGGTGTCCACAATGAAAAATAGATCCGCTCATGGGATCAGATAGCTGATAAATACCTGTAGACATAGTACTTGACTTACAGGCACAATAGACTTAATAATAGAAGGTCTGGTTAAAGTGAACATAAAATAGAGGCGAACTTTGGTTGAAAAACATATTCACAGGTAGTAAGGGAGTAATAAGCACATCAGAACAACTCTGCAAATTGGAGACAGTAGTTAACCAAGCTAAACCTCAGTTGCCACATTGAACGTGATTAGAATTTAACACTATACCAGTAGGAAAACATGAACAGTAGTGAAACTTTTACTTTAGATAGTCTGTAGAAACTAGAATATGGGAAACAAAGAAAACTTACGTATAGTAGGGCCCAGTGAGCCTTTTCTCATGGAAATAGGGGAGAGCGTAATCATGGCTCTTTGGGTTGGGCAGAGACTGCTCAACTCTGCCAAAAGGGGATGGGGAGGAGAAAGTGTTCGTCCCTACCACATCAAAGTAGTGTGGGGGGGGGGGTGGACCAGCAACAACATGCCCTATTGTTACTGCTGGGTACTATGACCAACCATTAGAAGAGCTCTAGTGCTAATGGGAGAATAGTAAAGGATAACATAATAAATGTGATTCGATATGCGCTGCATGTTGAGCGGTGTAGAAGAGAGCTTAGTTCAAACATAACTTTAAACATGGAGAACTAACTGTCAGTGCTGACGGAACATCTAGCAAAGTGCTCTATAATGTGGCTAATGCTTTCTGGGTTAATTAATAGGGGCCTAAGATTAGGGCGGTAGCATCATATGGTGGGTATGCTTTGATAGATACAAGAAGCTACCTATTGTGTAGGACAGGGTACTTAATAACTGGTCCCATACTTAAATTCTTGTCCAACTCCTATTAGACCCCAACAATTTTTTTATGTTTTCCTGTAGTAAGAATTGCAGTTACCAATGTTAAGACGCTGTGCTGCACTTATATGACAGGGGGCTATTCAGTCCCATAACGGCGATTCTCACACCAATATACAACCTCTGCTGGCGTTTGTGCGCCTATATAATACTAGGGGTTATCTAGAGAGAGTAAAACATTCACACAACCACTCACATCACCATGTCACTTCGGTCATTAGAATACAGTCAAGCTTCAAGCAATATTTGTGAGGAGCTTCAAATGAGTGAAAACCAAATAGCTATCCTCCCACATGAAGTAACTTGGTAAAGGCAGACAGAAATATCAATATGAAATAGAATAGAACAAACATATTTAAAAACAACTAGTTTGTCCAGAAACTTGTCAGTTACAACTATCGTTAAGCAGTCCCCAGCAGTTTTACGGACAATATGGTCATAGAAGGGAAGGAGTATAAATCAGCACATCCTGGGCTATTTATCATTAGTGTAAGTTCCACAGCCATAGCTATGAGAAAGTCATTTAAAGGAACCATAATACCATCTTGACTGCGGGGGTCTCTGCCAGTGCAGATCCGTCCCTATGATTAAGTCACCGGGTTAACCAATACCAGACCTGGGGCCACATGAGAAGCGATGGTGTCTTTCTGCAACCGGGTGCATAATCAGGGCATGCCAGCTCCCCTCACCAGTCCGCTGAGGCAGGCGCACAGTGATCCACCCTAGTGCCAAGCCTTGATGTGTAGCCACGCAGTCCTTCTGCAACTTCGTGGGTCTCCCCGGTGACAAGAAGAAGCGATCTTGGGAATGAGCAGGCAGTACACCACGCGGCGGCCCCTGTTTCTCCACGCAGTCCTCCTTGCAACTCTCCACTGCAGCTGTATGCTCAGCCGTCAAAGGTAAATAGATCTCACTCGCAAGAACTTCTATCTGGGGACTCGTGCTCAGTGGTAGCAGTAGCGAAGGGCACACGTATGGCGCTGTAGATGTCTTTGCCCCCTGCGGCTCCTGCAGCTTGTTAGAATCTTCCTCGGTCTCGTTGTTACATGTGCTTGTTGACCGGATCGTGCAGAGCAAAGCGTCAAACCTCTCACAGATCCTTTGCCCATGATCCTCTAGCAGTTCTTTTAGTGCACTAAAGGTTAGTTGGGTTTGCATTGTAGTGGGTGCTGTAATACACCGTAGGTGATATGGTAGAACAAGGGCCTAAGGTTCACCAAGATGGCGCCTCAGTGTGCAGCAATCAGCTCCGGTGAAACTGTTCAGTTCAGCGTAGACCTTTCAGATTCCTTAGCATTTGCAACATGCCCAGGATACCTCCATACAGCAGTGCCCTTCAATGTAGGTATTTATTGGGAATTGTACTATTATTAGGTCTTTCTCAGGTGCTGTTTGCACGGAGCTCACAAATCATGCGACCATCTCTGTTGCTGGCCAGCTCCGCGCCCCCTAAAAACATTTTTATAAGATGATGTTATTATGAGTGTAAGTGTACATTGTAATGCATTTTTGATGTGGTTTTTGTACACTTTTTTGTTTTGCAAAACAGTTAACTTGAGCTGTGAGGTCGCACTAACCCGATGCGCGTTAACTTCAATTGTGCTCAAGTGATCACATTTAATTTCAACTTGTAATATAAGCGGAAAACCCAATGCACGTATTTAGCCGTGATAACCCCCTTATCGCTTGCTCGTAACTGTTAAGGTACCACTCGTAATCTGGTCCTAAATCTTTAGTTAGGTGTAATAAATCAACTTTGCAATATGGTGGCTCTTCTATTTCCCAGAAGTTGAAAACTGCTGAGTTCTCAAAACTAACCCTGGTACATATCTGCTACATATCTGTCCCTTTACAAGGGGTTTACTGTCCATTTTCTCTAAAAACGTATCCATCTTTAAAGCACAGGATTTGATTTTTTGCATCTAAAAGATCATTTTATTAAACATTATATATTTCTGTACTGATAAATAAATATATTTGTACTCATGTTTGTGGGGTGTGTTACTGCCCACAGATACAGTTATGGGAATCTTCCTTATCATCTAGTGATCATATTTATTTATATATAGATGCTAAAGAGAAATTTGCAAAACTTTAAGGACCATTAAATACTGTATAATTGCATAATTAAAGGGATATGAAACCTAAACATTTTCTTTTGTGATTTAGACAGAGCCTACCATTTTAAAGAAGCTTCCAATTTCCTTCTATTATCAAATTTGCTTCGTTCCCATGATATTCTGTGTTGAAGAGATACCTAGGTAGGCATCTGGAGCAGTATGCGGCAGGAAATAAGGCTGCCATCTAGTGCTCTTGCAAATGGATAACATTCTTGCCATACTGCTGCCATATAGTGCTCCGGAAATGAATCGTCTCCTAAGCATACATCCCTGCTTTTTTAACAGAGAACAAAGAAAAATTTATAATAGAATTACATTAGAAAGTTATTTAAAATAGTATTCTCTATCTGAATTGTTAAAGAAATGTTTTTGGTTTCATATCCCTTTAACAAGTGCATAATATAAAGACAAGATTACAAGTAACACGCTAATATAGAAATATAGTGCTAACTTGCGCTTTTTTGTAAATGTGTACGCTTGAGCGCAACTGAAATTAACTTGCGTCAGAGTTGCACGACTGAAGACCTGGGGCTCTATTTAACAAGCTCCGTATGGAGCTTGATGGCCCCTGTTTCTGGCGAGTCTTCAGACTCGCCAGAAACAGCAGTTATGAAGCAGTGGTCACAAAGACCGCTGCTCCATAACCTGTCCGCCTGCTCTGAGCAGGTGGACACACATCGCCACAATACAACCTGACCGAGTACGATCGGGTTGATTGACACCCCCTGCTCGTGGCCCATTGGCCGCGAGTCTGCAGGGGCGGCGTTGCACCAGCAGCTCTTGTGAGCTGCTGGTGCAATGCTGAATACGGCAAGCGTATTGCTCGCCGTATTCAGCGAGGTCTGGCGGACCTGATCCGCAGTGTCGGATCAGGTCCGCCAGACCTTGATAAATATGCCCCCTTGTGTAAAGGGTTAGGGCTAAAATAAAAGTTGAAGCAAACACAACATAAATACATTTAAAAATATACAGTTGCACTCATTAAAACACAATCTGATAAAAATGAATCATATAAATATTTATAAACATGTTTTACAAGGTTTAAAAGGTATATGGTATATGGCCATGTATTTGACTGCAAAGGGCTATAATAAAAAATATATGTGTCTAATAATTCTATAATAATATTTAATAATGTGTTTTACTGTGTATTGACTGTATATATTTTACATTCCAATGTTCTTCCCATAGTAAAAAAAATGGAATTTGAATTATTACAAATATATTTATTGTTTTATTTTCTTTTTATTGAGGACAAAGCAAAAGAAACATACAGATGAATCCAAAAGGAAAAAAGGTTTACAGCAAAATTATACAGGGTGTCCATATACCAATGCAATTAAATAAGAGCCAGATTACAAGTGGAGTGCTAATTAACGCTCCTGCTCGAGCTGCTGGACGTGAGGTTCAAGGAAGGATAAAAACCCCAATGTAATATGTAGATAAACATAATAGAATCATGATCTTAAAAACTAAATACAGTTAAAAAATTAGCTCCTTTCCTGGTAGACTAAAACTTATTGATTTCCTGGTTGTGTAACAACAGGTTGCTAAAGAAAAAGAAAAAAGAAAAGATGAATAATGATAAATGACCCTAGCAGATCTGGAATACAATAAAGTCTGTTCAAATGGTAATTTACATAAACTTAAAAAAAATTAGAAACATTATCTATACGTAATTGATTATAACTATATGTTATGTAACAACATGTCAATAGTTAACTAGGTGTGCCAAAAAATTACAATCTTACATTAAAGGGATAGGAAAGTCAAAAATCTTGCATGATTCAGATACAGCATGTCATTTTCAAATGTGCTATATGATAATTTTAATGTAAAATATATATCTATACCTATATATCTATATTAACAGATATATCGGTAAAGGTATATACAGATAACAATGAACATAAAATTTTCCTGTATGTGAAGAACATTGGAATGTGAAATATTAATAAGTTCTGTTGGGTTAGCGAGCATACGATAAGAGTTAGGTTTTCTCTTATGTACTCTCCATGGAAATCTTTGGGGAGAATAAGTTAGCATGGTCACGATATCCAAAGTCCTTTAGTTAGCACGTGTCAGGTTCCGCTTGCGCACAAAACATTTCCTTTCAGGTTGTAAAGCACGATCTAACCCGCACGCTCAGAAAGATTACTTCTAGCAATTTGTAAGCTTGTGCAGGATCATTAAATAGCACGCCACTTGAAATCTAGCCCTAAATGCATTTTAGAAGCATAGTTCCCACCTCCTTATAGTCATGGGTATCGCAATGTTGAATTTGAACTTTTACTACATTCCAGTGCTGACCTGCATTATAACTTAGGTATCATATGGCAGTGCACATTAAAGTTAGGTGCATCAAATGTATTTAGTGTTTAGAGTCCCTTTAATGTCCCTCTAAAAAAATAAAAAGGAAAATGTAGTTAGTAGCCAGAGGGTTGCCAACACATGCTGGTGGATAACTGTCTTGTATTCGATTTACTAACTTTTAAGAATTCTTATGTGAGAAATGATCACTCCAGTTCCCATGCTATATTAGAACAAATGATCTAAAATGTGAACTTTCAAATCATTATATACCAAGTGTTGAATAGGAACTGGAGAGTGAAGATAGGGGCTATATGACCCTTTTTACATAGAGTTATCTTCTCTGAAATATGATTTATATATATATATTAAAACAGTAATAGTTTATGAAATATATAATTATTTATCTACATTGTTATAGCCCAGAACCTATTTATTTGTTAGAATCTCAACAAGGTACTCAGTTACTCAGTCCATTAGCAGTTTTCACAGGCATATAATTGACTATATCTTCCTTTGTTCCAGGTCCATTTATTGCTAAGTGGCTTTGTAGTGGTGTTCATCTCGTCTTCGTAAAATGCTCTTGATTATTTATACTGTAGCTCTTGGAAAAAAAATCTCAACTGAATTCCGTGTAATAGTGCTTATTGTTGTGCTCATGATAATGAATAAAGTTCTATGAGAACCATCATTCATAATCAGCAATATATCCTTACAAATATAAAAGAGCAAGAGATGTGGGAGTTGGTTGTCACCATCTCAAACACAATCTGTACTTTTTCCATACCTGACTCTTAGCTCTTTGCTTAAAGGGATAGTAAAGTCCAAATTTAACTTTAATGATTCAGCTAGGGTATGTCATTTTACACAACTTTCTAATTTACTTTTATTATCAAATTTCCTTTGTTCTCCTGTTGTTCTTAGTTAAAAGCTAAACCTAGGTAGACAGCACTGATTGCCTGAAATGCAAGTCTGTCAAAAGATCTGAGATAAGGAGGCAGTCAGCAGAAGCTTAGATACAAGGTAATTACAGAGGTAAAAAGTATCGCCTAGATTACGAGTCTTGCGTTAGGCTTAAAAAGCAGCGTTGAGAGATCCCAACACTGCTATTTAACGCCTACTGGTATTACGAGTCTTGTAGGTACAGGATCACCGATCACTTTTTTTTCGCGACTTGAAAATACAGCAAATACACTTACGTCAATTGCGTATCCCATAATTTCAATGGTATTTTCCTAACGCCGGTATTACGAGTCGTCCTCAAAGTGAGCGGTACACCCTCTCCTGTCAAGACTCGTACAGCATTTAAAAGTCAGTAGTTAAGAGTTTTATGGACTAACGCCGTAGTATAAAACTCTTAACTAAAGTGCTAAAAAGTACACTAACACCCATAAACTACCTATTAACCCCTAAACCGAGGCCCCCCCCCCCACATTGCAAACACTAAAATAATTTTTTAACCCATAATGTGCCGAACCGGACATCGCCGCCACTATAATAAATATATTAACCCCTAAACCGCCGCACTCCCGCCCCACAAACACTAGTTAGATTTTATTAACCCCTAATCTGCCATCCCTAACATCGCTGACACCTACTTACATGTATTAAAGGGACACTCAATCAAAATTAAACTTTCATTATTCAGATAGAGAATGCCATTTTAAACAACTTTCCAATTTACTTCCATTAACAAAATATGCACAGTCTTTTTATATTTAAACTTTTTGAGTCACCAGCTCCTACTGAGCATGTACAAGAATAAGTGTGTATGCATTTGTAATTGGCTGATGACTGTCACATGGTACAGGGGGAGTGGAAAAAGAGATAACTTTTTAAATTGTCGGAAAAAAAATCTACTACTCATTTGAAGTTCAGACAAAGTGCTATAGCATTGTCTTGTTATCTTGTATTTGTTGATTATGCAAATCTACTGTGTTGACTGGTCCTTTAACCTCTAATCTGCCACCCCCAACATCGCCGCGACTATATTAAATGTATTAACCCCTAAATCTAAGTCTAACCCTAACCCTAACACCCCCCTTACTTAAATATAATTTAAATAAATCTAAATAAAATTACTACAATTAAATAAATTATTCCTATTTAAAAATAAATAAATACCTATAAAATAAACCCTAAGCTAGCTACAGTATAACTAATAGTTACATTGTAGCTAGCTTAGGGTTTATATTTATTTTACAGGCAACTTTGTATTTATTTTAACTAGGTACATTAGTTATTAAATAGTAATTAACTATTTAATAGCTACCTAGTTAAATAAATACAAAAGTACCTGTAAAATAAAACCTAACATAAGTTACAATTACACCTAACACTTCACTATCATTAAATTAATTCCCTACATTAAATTAAATAAATTACAATAAAATAAAATAAATTAAAGTACAAAAACAAACAAACACTAAATTACAGAAAATAATAAAATAATTACAAGTTTTTTAAACTAATTAAACCTACTCTAATCTCCCATATAAAATAAAAAAGCCCCCAAAATAAAAAAAGCCCTATACTAAATTACAAATAGCCCTTAAAAGGGCTTTTTGCGGGGCATTGTCCCAAAGTAATCAGCTCTTTTACCTGTAATAAAAAAATAAAATACCCCCCCAACATTAAAACCCACCACCCACACACCCAACCCTAATCTAAAACCCACGCAATACCCCCTTAATAAAACCTAACACTAACCCCTTGAAGAAGTCTTCACCCAACCGGGCCGAAGTCCTCTACGAAGCTGGGCGAAGTGGTCCTCCAGACGGGCAGAAGTATTCATCGAATCCGGCCAGAAGAGGTCCTCCAGAGGGCCAGAAGTCTTCATCCAGACGGCATATTCTATCTTTATCCATCCGGTGCGGAGCGGCTCCATCTTCAAGACATCTGACGCGGATCATCCTCTTCCAACAAAGTCCTACTGAAGAATGAAGGTTCCTTTAAATGACGTCATCCAAGATGGCGTCTATCAGCCAATCGGAATTAAGGTAGAAAAAAATCCTATTGGCTGATGCAATCAGCCAATAGGATTGAGCTCGCATTCTATTGGCTGACCCAATTAGCCAATAGAATGACAGCTCAATCCTATTGGCTGATTGCATCAGCCAATAGGATTTTTTCTACCTTAATTCTGATTGGCTGATATAATTCTATCAGCCAATCGAAATTGAAGGGACGCCATCTTGGATGATGTCATTTAAAGGAATCTTCATTCTTCAGTAGGACTTCGTTGAAAGAGGATGCTCCTCGTCGGATGTCTTGAAGATGGAGTCGCTCCGCGCTGGATGGATGAAGATAGAAGATGTCGTCTGGGTGAAAACTTCTGGCCATCTGGGGGACCTCTTCTGGCCGGATTTGATGAAGACTTCTGCCCGTCTGGAGGACCACTTCACCAGGCTTCGTAGAGGACTTCGGCCCAGTTGGGTGAAGACTTCTCAAGGTAGGGTGATCTTCAAGGGGTTAGTGTTAGGTTATATTAAGGGGGTATTGGGTGGTTTTAGAGTAGGGTTGGGTGTGTGGGTGGTGGGTTTTAATGTTGGGGGGGTATTGTATTTTTTTTTACAGGTAAAAGCGCTGATTACTTTGGGGCAATTCCCCGCAAAAAGCCCGTTTAAGGGCTATTTGTAATTTAGTATAGGGTAGGGATTTTATTTAATTTTGGGGTGCTTTTTTATTTTATTAGGGGGATTTGTCAGGGTTTTTTCCCTGTTGTTTGCCATGTGCTGCTGGCAGCCATTTTACTCACCTCTCTTCCTGACTATGGTGCATTGTGGGGGATGCTGCTCATTTCCTACACTTCCTTTTATGGCCAGATTGGTGTGCATCATCCATGTGAGACAGGATGCAGTCTCAGAATTGTGATGTCATCACTTATTATTTAAAGGGCCTCTGTTCAGTATGCTTTGCCTTTGCGTTGTCTCAGACCTGTTTGTGAGAGTTCCTTTTTATTACCTGGCTGCCTGACGTCCTTCCTGGTTCATGATCTCTGGCTTGTTTCTGACTCTGCTGTTTTCCTTGTTCCTGATTCCGGCTCGTCTGACTATTCGCTTTGGCTCCTGACTCGGCTCGTCTGACTACCAGCTCTGGTTTTGACTACTGGCTTGTTATTTGACTTGTGGACTTTTATTATTTTTTGCTATTAATAAAGGTGTGATTATTTTTGCACTTCTCGTCTCAGTCTGATTCCTGGCACCCTGACAAGATTAGAGTAGGTTTAATTAGATTAAAAATCTTGTAATTATTTTATTATTTTCTGTAATTTAGTGTTTATTTGTTTTTGGACTTTAGTTTATTTAATTGTAATTAATTTAATTTAATGTATGGAATTAATTTAATGATAGTGTAGTGTTAGGTGTAATTGTAACTTATGTTAGGTTTTATTTTACAGGTACTTTTGTATTTATTTTAACTAGGTATTGTACCTAGTTAAAATAAATACAAAGTTGCCTGTAAAATAAAAATAAACCCTAAGTTAGCTACAATGTAACTATTAGTTATATTGTAGCTATCTAAGGCCTAGATTTGGAGTTTGGCGGTAGCCGTGAAAACCAGCGTTAGAGGCTCCTAACGCTGGTTTTAGGCTACCTCCGGTATTTGGAGTCACTCAAAAAAGGGTCTAACGCTCACTTTTCAGCCGCAACTTTTCCATACCGCAGATCCCCTTACGTCATTTGCGTATCCTATCTTTTCAATGGGATTTTTCTAACTCCGGTATTTTGAGTCGTGTCTGAAGTGAGCGTTAGAATTCTAACGACAAAACTCCAGCCTCAGAAAAAAGTCAGTAGTTAAGAGCTTTCTGAGCTAATGCCGGTTCATAAAGCTCTTAACTACTGTACTCTAAAGTACACTAACACCCATAAACTACCTATGTACCCCTAAAACGAGGCCCCCCCCACATCGCCGCCACTCGATTAAATTTTTTTAACCCCTAATCTGCCGACCGCCACCTACGTTATCCTTATGTACCCCTAATCTGCAGCCCCTAACACCGCCGCCCCCTATATTATATTTATTAACCCCTAACCTGTCCCCCACAACATCGCAGCCAGCTACATACAATAATTAACCCCTAATCTGCCGACCGCAAAGCGCCGCTACTTAAGTTATCCTTCGGTACCCCTAATCTGCTGCCCCAAACATCGCCGACCCCTATATTATATTTATTAACCCCTAATCTGCCCCCCCTCAACGTCGCCTCCACCTGCCTACACTTATTAACCCCTAATCTGCCAAGCGGACCGCACCGCTACTATAATAAAGTTATTAACCCCTAATCCGCCTCACTAACCCTATAATAAATAGTATTAACCCCTAATCTGCCCTCCCTAACATCGCCGACACCTAACTTCAATTATTGACCCCTAATCTGCCGACCGGAGCTCACCGCTATTCTAATAAATGTATTAACCCCTAAAGCTAAGTCTAACCCTAACACTAACACCCCCCTAACTTAAATATAATTTAAATCTAACAAAATTAATTAACTCTTATTAAATAAATTATTCCTATTTAAAGCTAAATACTTACCTGTAAAATAAATCCTAATATAGCTACAATATAAATTATAATTATATTATAGCTATTTTAGGATTAATATTTATTTTACAGGTAACTTTGTATTTATTTTAACCAGGTACAATAGCTATTAAATAGTTAAGAACTATTTAATAGCTAAAATAGTTAAAATAATTACAAAATTACCTGTAAAATAAATCCTAACCTAAGTTACAATTAAACCTAACACTATACTATCATTAAATTAATTAAATAAAATACCTACAATTACCTACAATTAAACCTAACACTACACTATCAATACTTTAATTAAATACAATACCTACAAATAACTACAATGAAATAAACTAACTAAAGTACAAAAATAAAAAAGAACTAAATTACAAAAAATAAAAAAATATTTACAAACATAAGAAAAATATTACAACAATTTTAAACTAATTACACCTACTCTAAGCCCCCTAATAAAATAACAAAGACCCCCAAAATAAAAAATGCCCTACCCTATTCTAAATTACTAAAGTTCAAAGCTCTTTTACCTTACCAGCCCTGAACAGGGCCCTTTGCGGGGCATGCCCCAAGAAGTTCAGCTCTTTTGCCTGTAAAAAAAAACATACAATACCCCCCCCCCCCAACATTACAACCCACCATCCACATACCCCTAATCTAACACAAACTCCCCTTAAATAAACCTAACACTAAGCCCCTGAAGATCATCCTACCTTGTCTTCACCTCACCGGGTATCACCGATTGGTCCTGGCTCCAAAATCTTCATCCAACCCAAGCGGGGGCTGGCGATCCATCATCCGGTGGCTGAAGAGGTCCAGAAGAGTCTCCAAAGTCTTCATCCTATCCGGGAAGAAGAGTAGATCCGGACCGGCAACCATCATCTTCCAAGCGGCATCTTCTATCTTCATCCGATGAGGACCGGCTCCATCCTGAAGACCTCCACCGCGAACCCATCTTCATCCGGCAACGTCCAACTGAAGAATGATGGTTCCTTTAAGGGACGTCATCCAAGATGGCGTCCCTCGAATTCCGATTGGCTGATAGGATTCTATCAGCCAATCGGAATTAAGGTAGGAATATTCTGATTGGCTGATGGAATCAACCAATCAGAATCAAGTTCAATCCGATTGGCTGATCCAATCAGCCAATCAGATTGAGCTCGCATTATATTGGCTGTTCTGATCAGCCAATAGAATGCGAGCTCAATCTGATTGGCTGATTGGATCAGCCAATCGGATTGATCTTGATTCTGATTGGCTGATTCCATCAGCCAATCAGAATATTCCTACCTTAATTCCGATTGGCTGATAGAATCCTATCAGCCAATCGGAATTCGAGGGACACCATCTTAGATGACGTCCCTTAAAGGAACCGTCATTCTTCAGTTGGACGTCGCCGGATGAAGATGGGTACGCGGTGGAGGTCTTCAGGATGGAGCCGGTCCTCATCGGATGAAGATAGAAGATGCCGCTTGGAAGATGATGGTTGCCGGTCCGGATCTACTCTTCTTCCCGGACAGGATGAAGACTTTGGAGCCTCTTCTGGACCTCTTCAGCCACCGGATGATGGATCGCCAGCTCCCACTTGGGTTGGATGAAGATTTTGGAGCCAGGACCGATCGGTGATACCCGGTGAGGTGAAGACAAGGTAGGATGATCTTCAGGGGCTTAGTGTTAGGTTTATTTAAGGGGGGTTTGGGTTAGATTAGGGGTATGTGGGTGGTGGGTTGTAATGTTGGGGGGGGTATTGTATGTTTTTTTTTACAGGCAAAAGAGCTGAACGTCTTGGGGCATGCCCCGCAAAGGGCCCTGTTCAGGGCTGGTAAGGTAAAAGAGCTTTGAACTTTAGTAATTTAGAATAGGGTAGGGCATTTTTTTATTTTGGGGGTCTTTGTTATTTTATTAGGGGGCTTAGAGTAGGTGTAATTAGTTTAAAATTGTTGTAATATTTTTCTTATGTTTGTAAATATTTTTTTATTTTTTGTAACTTAGTTCTTTTTTATTTTTTGTACTTTAGTTAGTTTATTTCATTGTAGTTATTTGTAGGTATTGTATTTAATTAAAGTATTGATAGTGTAGTGTTAGGTTTAATTGTAGGTAATTGTAGGTATTTTATTTAATTAATTTAATGATAGTATAGTGTTAGGTTTAATTGTAACTTAGGTTAGGATTTATTTTACAGGTAATTTTGTAATTATTTTAACTATTTTAGCTATTAAATAGTTCTTAACTATTTAATAGCTATTGTACCTGGTTAAAATAAATACAAAGTTACCTGTAAAATAAATATTAATCCTAAAATAGCTATAATATAATTATAATTTATATTGTAGCTATATTAGGATTTATTTTACAAGTAAGTATTTAGCTTTAAATAGGAATAATTTATTTAATAAGAGTTAATTAATTTCGTTAGATTTAAATTATATTTAAGTTAGGGGGGTGTTAGTGTTAGGGTTAGACTTAGCTTTAGGGGTTAATACATTTATTAGAATAGCGGTGAGCTCCGGTCGGCAGATTAGGGGTTAATAATTGAAGTTAGGTGTCGGCGATGTTAGGGAGGGCAGATTAGGGGTTAATACTATTTATTATAGGGTTAGTGAGGCGGATTAGGGGTTAATAACTTTATTATGATAGCGGTGCGGTCCGCTCGGCAGATTAGGGGTTAATAAGTGTAGGCAGGTGGAGGCGAAGTTGTGGGGGGCAGATTAGAGGTTAATAAATATAATATAGGGGTCGGCGGTGTTAGGGGCAGCAGATTAGGGGTACATAAGGATAATGTAAGTAGCGGCGGTTTATGGAGCGGCAGATTAGGGGTTAAAAATAATATGCAGGGGTCAGCGATAGCGGGGGCGGCAGATTAGGGGTTAATAAGTGTAAGGTTAGGGGTGTTTAGACTCGGGGTACATGTTAGGGTGTTAGGTGCAGACGTAGGAAGTGTTTCCCCATAGCAAACAATGGGGCTGCGTTAGGAGCTGAACGCGGCTTTTTTGCAGGTGTTAGGTTTTTTTTCAGCTCAAACAGCCCCATTGTTTCCTATGGGGGAATCGTGCACGAGCACGTTTTTTAGGCTGGCCGCGTCCGTCAGCATCTCTGGTATCGAGAGTTGAAGCTGCGTTAAATATGCTCTACGCTCCTTTTTTGGAGCCTAACGCTGACATTATATGGATCCCAATACCAGAGTTATTTTAAAGGAGCGGCCAGAAAAAAGCCAGCGTTAGCTACGCGGGTCCTTACCGACAAAACTCTAAATCTAGCCGTTAGGGTTTATTTTATAGGTAAGTATTTAGTTTTAAATAGGAATTATTTAGGTAATAATAGTAATTGTATTTAGATTTATTTATATTATATTTAAGTTAGGGGGGTGTTAGGGTTAGGTTTAGGGTTAATAACTTTAATATAGTGTCTGCGACGTTTGGGGCGGCAGATTAGGAGTTAATAAATGTAGTTAGGTTGCGCGACATTGGGGGTGGCAGATTAGGGTTAATAAGAGTAAGATTAGGGGGTTCATGTTAGGGTGTTAGGTGTAGACATAAATTTTATTTCCCTATAGGAATCAATGGGGCTGCGTTAGTAGCTGAACGCTGCTTTTTTGAAGGTGTTAGGTTTTTTTCAGCCGTCTCTGCCCAATTGAACCCTATGGGGAAATCGTGCACAAGCACGTTTAGCCAGCTCACCGCTAACGTAAGCAGTGCTGGTATTACAGTGAGATGTGGAGCTAAATTTTGCTCTCCGCTCACTTTTCTGCGGCTAACGCCGGGTTTGTAAAATCCCGTAATACCAGCGTTGTCTGTATGTGAGCGGTGAGCATAAACTGCTCGTTAGCACCACAAGCCTTACCGACAAAAACTCGTAATCTAGGCGATATATTTCTATAACAGTGTTGGTTATGCAAAACTGGGGAATGGTAAATAAAGGGATTATCTATATTTTTAAACAATACAAATTTAATTGTAGACTGCCCCTTTAATGTGTTACTCTAATTTGTTATACTAGTGATAAAGTATTAAATGTTTTGGACATTGTTCCTTTGGGTTTATCCTAGCAATTGAAATAGCCGGTTTTAGTCATTAAAGCTACTACTCACTGAAAAATACAGTGCCCAAGTATTTTTGGTGTTTACTATCCCTTTAATATCTTGCTGTGCCAAAGCTCCAGAAATTCCTTCCTGCTTAATGTTTCACACAGTCACATAGGGATATGGATTTTATATTTACTACATTATACCAAGATGTCCCGGTTTTACCTTGCAGTCTTAGTTTTCAGTGAGCTGTCCCTGTGTCCTAAGAATTATTTTTGGGACAGGCTAATGTCCCAGTTTTGGCCATTATGCCCCATTACACCAACTAACCAATTAATAGAGTGGAGCTCTGCTAAAGCGCTTCCACTGATCCATGTAAGGGCTTACCAGAGAGTGGTGGTAAATGCTGTCAGTGAATATCCAGGCTATCAAAGAAGAGCCAGGGCGTGCTAAGCGAAGGTTGTGAGGGCAGCTGAAGTTTAGCACACCCTTCCACAACTGATCCTGACATGCAGGGTATGTACAGTGTACCCTGCAGTACCCACACTAAGCACGGCCCTCCTTTTTCAAACCAAGTAGTGCAGACCTCTTTAGAATGTATGCACAGTCACAATTTTTATTTTTAAGATATCATATTTTGGTTTTTTAATGTCAGCATTTTTCATGGCCTCCCACGTTACCACACTAAATACAGAGTGTGAGTACTCAGAAGGCAAAGTAGCACCTTACTTGTAAGTAACAAAATGGGCAAAAGCAGGTATTTTGAAAACAGTATCAGGTAATGCGAAGGATCGCACTAACACCAATGGTGCAATGTTTATTTATTTATTTAAAACAGGCTAATACATGTGCAGGCTGTGGCACTCACTGTACTGAACTTGGGCTTTTAGATAGAGGACAGGAGCAGGGTTGCTACTTGAAGTGCAGGAGGGGTCCCCCAATAACAGTACACTGATTGTATCTGTCTTTCAAATTAGGTGCTTCATGTGTGTGGGCAGATTTTATATCCATCCCATGTTGCTTCTTTAATAAAGTGTCCTCATGTACCTATAGGTTTTAATGGGCTAGGCTAAAGTTTTGTTATTACCTTTATGTATGTATAGGCTTAGCTAAAAAATGACCATTCAGAAAACTAAATAAAATTTCAACTTTATCTGCTAAGGTGTCCCGGCTTTCAAATTGGTCAGCTTGATTATATGCAGAATTTAGCAGGAACCATTTTTATTGATATCCTTTGACTTTGGAGAAGTAGGCATGGTACCTATTTTGCAATAAAACATTCTTGAATATTGGGTAATCCCTATGTTTACTGGGGATCTTTATTAGGGATGTCTTTCATTCAGTCCCCAAAATGTTATATTAACAACCTCGTTGTTGAGTGGACAAGGTTGCAAACACTAGATATTTCTAGACTTCATCTCAGAACAAAAAAAAAAAACTATCGGTTAGATTACGAGTTTTGCATTATGAGTGAAAAAGCCTCATAAGGCTCCTTTTTCACTACCGCTGCTATTACGAGTCTTGTCAGAATAGCTGTACCGCACACTTTTTTGGCCGTAATGCAACATAACTACCGCATTTTTTAAAAAGTCCTTTTTCAATGGGACTTCCATAGTGCCGGTATTACGAGTTTTGCCTGGGAGGCCAAAAAGTGAGCGGTACAGCATAAAATGACAAGATTCGTACCGCCATCTAAAGTCAGTAGTTATGGGTTTTGCACTACAAAGCTGTAGCATAAAACTCATAACTTAAGTGTTACGAAGTACACTAACACCCATAAACTACCTATTAACCCCTAAACCGAGGCCATCCTGCATCGCAAACACTAAAATAAAAATATTAACCTCTAATCTGCCGCTCCGGACATCACCTGCACTATAATAAACATATTAACCCCTAAACTGCTGAACTCCCGCACCGCAAACACTAGCTAAATATTATTAACCCCTAATCTTCCACCCCCAACGTCCCCGCCGCAACTATACTAAAGTTATTAACCCCTAAACCTAAACCTAAGTCTAACACAAACACTCCTAACTTTAATACAATTAAAATAAATCTAAATAAAAATTACTATCATTAACTAAATAATTCCTATTTAAAACTAAATACTTACCTATAAAATAAACCCTAAGCTAGCTACAATATAACTAATAGTTACATTGTAGCTATCTTAGGTTTTATTTTTATTTCACAGCTAAGTTTGTATTTATTTTAACTAGGTAGAGTAGTAAGTAAATAGTTATTACATTTATTAAATACAATTAGCTAAATTACAAAAAAAACCCCACTAAATTACACAAAATAAAAAATAAATGATCAAATATTTAAACTAATTACACCGAATCTAATAGCCCTATCAAAATTAAAAAGTCCCCCCCAAATAAAAAAACGTAGCCTAAACTGCCAATAGCCCTTAAAAGGGCCTTTTGGGGGGCATTGCCCCAAAGAAATCAGCTATTTTACCTGTAAAAAAAAAATACAAACAACCCCCCAACAGTAAAACCCACCACCCAGACAACCACACTCCCCTAAATAAAATCCTATCTAAAAAACCTAAGCTTCCCATTGCCCTGAAAAGGGCATTTGGATGGGCATTTAGCTCTTTTTCTTTGCCCAAACCCCTAATCTAAAAATAAAACCCACCCAATAAACCCTTAAAAAAAAACCTAACACTAACCCCCGAAGATCCACTTACAGTTTTTGAAAACCGGACATCCATCCTCAATGAAGCCGTGAGAAGTCGCTCGTCATCCAAATGGGAAGAAGTCCTCAACGAAGCCAGGAGAAGTCTTCATCCAAGCTGCAAGAAGTCATCCTCCAGGCGGGCAGAAGTTTTCATCCAGACGGCATCTTCTATCTTCTTCCTTCTGACGCGGAGCGGCTCCATCTTCAAGACATCCGGCACGGAGCATCCTCTTCATACGGTCCCAGCCATACACTGAAGGTTCCTTTAAATGACGTCATCTAAGATGCAATCAGCCAATAGGATTGAGCTTCAATCCTATTGGCTGTTCCATCAGCCAATAGGATTTTTTCACCTTTATTTCCGATTGGCTGATAGAATTCTATCAGTTAATCGGAATTCAAGGGACGCCATCTTGGATGACATCATTTAAAGACACCTTCAGTGTACGGCTGGGACCATATGAATAGGATGCTCCGTGCTGGATGTCTTGAAGATGGAGCCACAATACAAACTTAGCTGTGAAATAAAAATAAAACCTAAGATAGCTACAATGTAACTATTAGTTATATTGTAGCTATTTAGGGTTTATTTTATAGGTAAGTATTTAGTTTTAAATAGGAATTAGTTAGGTAATGATAGTAATTTTTATTTATAGTTATTTTAATTATATTAAAGTAAGGGTTAGGGTTAGACTCAGGGTTAGGTTTAGGGGTTAATATATTTATTTAGTGTTAGTTATGTGGGAGGCCAGAGGTTTAGGGGTTAATAACTTTAGTATAAAGGCGGCGGCAAAATTAGGGGCGGCAGATTAGGGGTTAATAAATGTATGTAGTTTGCGTCAACATTCGGGGCAGCTGATTAGGGGTTAATAAGTGTAATGTAGGTGGCGGTGATGTCGGGGGCATCAGATTAGAGGTGTTTAGACTCGGGGTTTATGTTAAGGTGTTAGGTTTAAACATAACTTTTCTTTCCCATAGGAATCAATGGGGCTGCATTACGGAGCTTTACACTCCTTTATAGTTTTAAATAGGAATTAGTTAGGTAATGATAGTAATTTTTATTTATAGTTATTTTAATTATATTAAAGTAAGGGTTAGGGTTAGACTCAGGGTTAGGTTTAGGGGTTAATATATTTATTTAGTGTTAGTTATGTGGGAGGCCAGAGGTTTAGGGGTTAATAACTTTAGTATAGTGGCGGCGGCAAAATTAGGGGCGGCAGATTAGGGGTTAATAAATGTATGTAGTTTGCGTCAACATTCGGGGCAGCTGATTAGGGGTTAATAAGTGTAATGTAGATGGCGGCGATGTCGGGGGCAGCAGACTAGAGGTTAATAAGTATAATGTAGGTGGGGGCGATGTCGGGGGCAGCAGATTAGAGGTGTTTAGACTCAGGGTTTATGTTAGGGTGTTAGGTTTAAACATAACTTTTCTTTCCCATAGGAATCAATGGGGCTTCGTTACGGAGCTTTACACTCCTTTATTGCAGGTGTTAGTCTTTTTTTAGCCGGCTCTCCCCATTGATGTCTATGGGGAAATCGTGCACGAGCACGTAAAACCAGCTCAAAGCAGCGATGGTATTTGTGTGCGGTATGGAGCTCAACGCTGCCGTATTGCCTGCTAACGCCGGGTTATTTTTTGTGATGTTCAGTATTTGCATGATCTCAGCTACCAGTCCTATGTTGCCATTTGTATTTCCTGTTATGTGCTTGGGTTACTTCTTGCTGTCCAATCTTAGCCCTTTCAGTTTATCTTTAGAACTATAATAGAGCTAACGAACGGCTAGATTACGAGTTTTGCGTTATGAGTGAAAAAGCAGCGTTATGGGTTATAACGCTGCTTTTTCACTACCGCTGCTATTACGAGTCTTGTCAAAAAAGCTGTACCGCACAATTTTTTGGCCATAACGCAAATTAACTTACACAATTTGCATAAAGTCTTTTTTCAATGGGACTTCCATACAAGCTTTTTCTGGGAAGCCAAAAAGTGAGCGGTACAGCCTATACCGCAAGATTCGTAACTCAATCTAAAGTCAGTAGTTATGAGTTGTACGCTACAAAGCTGTAGCATAAAACTCATAACTAAAGTGTTAAAAAGTACACTAACACCCATAAACTACCTATTAACCCCTAAACCGAGGCCCTCCTGCATCGCAAACATTATAATAAAATGATTAACCCCTAATCTGCTGCTCCCGACATCGCCACCGCTATAATAAACATATTAACCCCTAAAGCACCGCACTACCGCATCACAAACACTAGTTCAATATTATTAACCCCTAATCTGCCGCCCCTAACATCGCCGCCACCTACCTACATTTATTAAGCCCTAATCTGCCGCTCCGGACATCGCCGCCACTATAATAAACATATTAACCCCTAAACCTAACCCTAAATCTAACCCTAACACCACCTAACTTTAATATAATTAAAATAAATCTAAATAAAACCTACTATTAATAACTAAATAATTCCCATTTAAAACTAAATACTTACCTGCAAAATAAACCCTAAGATAGCTACAATTTAACTAATATTTACATTGTAGCTAGCTTAGGTTTTATTTTTATTTCACAAGCAAGTTTGTATTTATTTTAACTAGGTAGACTAGTTACTAAATAGTTATTAACTATTTACTAGCTACCTTGCTAAAATAAATACAAACTTTCCTGTAAAATAAAACCTAACCTGAGTTACACTAACACCTAACCTTACACTACAATTACATTAATTAAATACAATTAACTAAATTAAACACAATAACTTAAATTACAAAAAATATAAAACACTAAATTACACAAAATAAAAAGAGAAATTATCAGATATTTAAACTAATTACACCTAATCTAATAGCCCTATCAAAATAAAACAGCCCCACCCCAAAATAAAAAAAAAACCCTAGCCTAAACTAAACTACCGATAGCCCTTAAAAAGGCCTTTTGCGGGGCATTGCCCCAAAGAAATCAGCTCTTTTACCTGTAAAAAAATACAAACAACCACCCAACAGTAAAACCCACCACCCACACAACCAACCCCCCAAATAAAATCCTAACTAAAAAAACCTAAGCTCCCCATTGCCCTGAAAAGGGCATTTGGATGGGCATTGCCCTTAAAAGGCATTTAGCTCCTTTTCAAGTGCCCAAACCCTAACCTAAAAATAAAACCCACCCAATAAACCCTTAAAAAACCTAACACTAACCCCCGAAGATCCACTTACAGTTTTGAAGACTGGACATCCATCCTCAACGAAGCTGGGAGAAGTCTTTATCCAAGCCGGCAGAAGTGGTTCTCCAGTCGGGCAGAAGTATTCATCTAGACGGCATCTTCTATCTTCATTCATCCGGCGCGGAGCAGGTCCATCTTCAAGACATCCGGCGCGGAGCATCCTCTTCAATCGAAGTCTTCTTCCAGAATGAAGGTTCCTTTAAGTGATGTCATCCAAGATGGCATCCCTTGAATTCTGATTGGCTGATAGAATTAAAGGTGAAAAAATCCTTTTGGCTGATGCAATCAGCCAATAGGATTGAGCTTGCATTTTATTGGCTGTAATTTAGTGTTTGTTTGTTTTTGTAATTTAGGTAATTGTATTTAATTTATGTAATTTATTTAATTGTAGTGTAAGACAGGTTAGGTTTTATCTTACAGGTAAATTTGTATTTATTTTAGCTAGGTAGTTATTACATAGTTAATAACTATTTAGTAACTTTTCTACCTAGTTAAAATATATACAAACTTGCCTGTGAAATAAAAGTAAACCCTAAGCTAGATACAATGTAACTATTAGTTATATTGTAGCTAGCTTAGGGTTTATTTTACAGGTAAGTATTTAGTTTTAAATAGGAATTATTTAGGTAATGATAGTAGGTTTTATTTAGATTTATTTTAATTATATTTAAGTTAGGGGTGTTAGGGTTAGACTTAGGTTTAGGGGTTAATAAATGTCGTATAGTGGCGGCGATGCTGGGGGCGGCAGATTAGGTGTTAATAAATATAGGTAGGTGGCGGGGATGTTAGGGGCGGCAGATTAGGGGTTAATAATATTAACTAGTGTTTGTGATGCAGGAGGGGAGCGGCTTAGGAGTTAATATGTTTATTATAGTGGCGGCAATGTGCGGAGTGGCAGATTAGGGGTTAATAAATATAATGTAGGTGTCGGCGATGTCGGGGGCGGCAGATTAGGGGTTAATAAGTGTAAGATTAGGGGTGTTTAGACTCAGGGTTCATATTAGGGTGTTAGGTGTAAACATAAATTTAATTTTCCCCTAAGAATCAATGGGGCTGCGTTACGGAGCTTTACACTGCTTTTTTGCAGGTGTTAGACTTTTTTTCAGCCGGCTCTCCCCATTGATGAAAACCAGCTCACCGCAGCTTTCAGCAGCGTTGGTATTGGAGTGCAGCATGGAGCTCAGTTTTGCTCTACGCTCACTTTTTGCCTGATAACGCTGGGTTTTTATAAACCTGTAATACCAGCGCTGTAGGGAAGTGAGCAGTGACAATAACGTGCAAGTTAGCACCGCACCCCTTATAACGCAAAACTCGTAATCTAGCCCTATGACATTTTTGAGCCTTTACATTACATCTATTTATGATTATTACCCAATTTACATTTTTCCTAGTTATTACTTCTGCAAAAAATGTCAGACCATCATGCACTATCAAGAGAACCATATTTACTATTTGATAAGGGCAAGCTGGTGATGCTACATACAATACCTAAATTATATTGGTTGTTGTCAGATGTCTACATATTTACTGTATATTAAGAGGACAAAAGACTGGTGGGAAAAAAATACACTGCCTGTTTCTTATTCCACATGGACATTGTGAGGTACTTTCACTATATTTAAATTACAATGCATAATCAAAGCATATCAGAAGAGAGAAATTTTGAGAAATTCCATTTACAGACAGGCTCAGTGCTTACTTTACAAGGTGTCTGGCGACAGTCTGGCTACATTTAATTCTGTTGCATTACAATAAATACATTGTAGTATATTTATCTTTTTTGTGTTCTTTTTGGCCAACTTTCTTGTGCTTTGCACTTGTACTCACACCAGTGAGTATTTGCCCAGAGACATCTACCAAAAATGAAAACCAAATATACCAGATTCAATGGGGCCTATCTATCAAGCTGGCGAAAAAAGGAGGAAGCAGAGCACTGAGAATGTATAAAAATCATCCAAATTTATTGTAGCAATTTAAAATTGTAAACATCAAACAGGATAAGGGTGCTATTCCTCTCATAGGAGTCAGCTCAAACAGCTGCTGACATGTTTCAGCATTCCGCCGTTATCAAAGCTGCTGAACTGTGTTGGGAATACCCCTCCTTTAAAACACAGTAGTTGACTCCTATTGGGCAATAGAAAAAGAGGCAGTAATTACACATTAACCCCTTCATTACCTTACCGGATATACATATACAGATAATCAGGAAACTATACATTCAGTATAAATACCTGTATATAACAGTTACACAGAAGTATGCATAGTGGTTTAAACATGATAAACAACTTATTGTAAACAAAATATTTGATAATCATACTTTTAAACACATAGATTATTATTATTATTATTCTTTATTTATAAAGCGCCAACAGATTCAATAGTGCAGAACTTATTATGCATAGAATTAAAGAAAAACACACAAACAAAGCCTACACTCAGAACAAAATCATTTCTAGGATGCCAGTATCAATAATTGTAGGCAGGAATTATACATATCTATGCTGCCTAATAATTCTAAGATGCTGGACTTACTCTCTAAGTACCCTTAGTGACATCATAACAGTCAAGAAAACAGTTCTATATAGGTATTACAATTTCATACCTATTACTGAGTGTAAAATATTTTAAGAAGGCCATAACTATAAAGGTCATTTAGCTCTCAATCCGTCATGTGTCTCAGAAAATGGCTTTGCTGTGCTAATATCGTACAAGTGGAGGGATAAAAACCTGGGAAAGCTATTATCATTACAAAGCATCACGAACAATCGCCATTGAAATAACCAGAGAAATATTTGTTATATAGTTTCATTAGTTAGATATATCCTTCCGTATAGTAGAATCTCAATATGAACTATAGCCACTAAGCATGTACACTACAGTGGCATATACCTACCCTGGGATAGTGGATACGTGTGCAGTCAGTATACTGGATAAGGCCAAAATAAAGCTAAAATCATGGATCAACCTCACTGTTCAGGAGATAAAGGAAATGGGCCTGCCTGTTATCACTCCCAGTAATTGATCAGGTCATACATGGAGTTAAGACCTGTAGGGTGTCTTGTTTTTAATGTAAAAATCCAAAAGATCTCACGTTTGCATAATAATTTATCTCTATCACCCCCCTTTGGAGGTCTCAGTATTCTTTCGATGCACATCCAAAGAAACGTTTCTGAACTTTTGTTATGAACTGTTGTAAAATGTTGGACTAGGTGCTCCCACCAATCAGGGAAGAGAGAACACGGAGAATGTAAAGGCGGACCACGCCCCCCTCCCTCCAGGAACGTCTGACGAGGGATTGCAGGGACCAATAGCGGTTGCAGCTTGAAAGACTTACCGAGCAAGTTAGCCGTACACAGTCACCGGACTCGGCAGACACCGCTCCAAGGAACTACTACCCCTGTCCCCAGGACCAGATGCTTCGGAGGTGAGAGGAGGGGGGGGGGTTTGGGTGACCGCAAAACAGCCTTGGGTCTGTGCTGACAGTTATAACGGCAGTAAATGATAGGGGGTGGAGGTGAGCGCCAAAGTAGGCTGAGGATGGGGAAGGGAGACAAATGTTGGTCCTCCTACTAGTAGTTAGGAGTGGATGTACAGAATAAGTAATGCTGAGGTGAGTATATAAGTTTATAAATGTATATCGATATTTATTCAACACAATCGGTTTAAAATGTCGGTTAAAAGTTCCGGTGATCTTCTAAAACATACAGTCAATAAAAATTACAATCAATAGAAAATATTACACATTCATAAACAATCATGGATCCATGTTACAATAACGAAATGATTTAAAATCAGAAAAAATAGATAATAAAAATAAAAATGTAAAAGATAAAATGACCTGGTGCACCTAAAACGTCTGACAATGAATGACCTGATAGTCCAAATCTCTTAATGTGGGTGGTACTCTGTGGTACAATCCGGATATTGATGAGTGTTCTTATAGTTGTGTTTATCCAAACAGATAATAATGTGACAAAAAAAAGTGTCTCTATTTTATATCCAATTCAGAAAAATTCAAAATAGTGTATATCCTGTGATTGAAAAAATGCAAACTTGAAAGTGTAAAAAACAATGTGATCGCTGGATGTCAAAAAAAAGGTGTAAAAGGTTGGAAAAAATATATAAAAAATAAAAATGTGAAGAAAATATAAGTTCTTTCACAAAAAGTGTAGAAATCCTCAAATTGGTGAAACAAGATGATATTAGTCTTTCAAAAGTTAATCAATATGTTTCCAAAATGATATAGTGGAATCAGTGTAATGAAGTTGTCACCCAGTTGAATATAATAAAATAAAATAAAGCTGAGCAAAAACCTGCAAAGAAAACAAACAATACTGTAATATATACAAACTGTTCAGTGGATATATTAGTATTATGCTTACTCAAATCAGTCGACGCGTTTCGGCCATATCCTCCTGGCCTTTATCAAGACTAACATTGTGAGTAAGCTAAGGCAATTTATAAGAGCTGTAATTGATGTTTGGGCGCCAAAATCTAGTAGGCCACGCCCTTTCCTGTGAAGTGCATTATGGGTATGGGCAAAAATGTTTCGTTTTAAATTATGCTACTAAAAAACTTTTTTATTTTAACTCCTTGTTTTCTCAAGGTCAATTCTATCTAGGATATTGCCTATACATATATGCCCTTGGTTAGCATATTTAGGGTTGATTAGATTTGTATCGACCTACACTTCCGGTTTCGCTAATTACTGTGTTGACTTCCGGTTTCCCTTCTGTGTACTAATTATGGCTTTTGTCCTATGAGTAAATTTCAGTGTCTTGCTTATATAACTCTCTATTTGTTTATTGAGCATAGGCCCCCTTTGTTTTTTGATAAGTAGATCATTTGTGAATAGATTAAAAGCTTTCGATTTATGTTTCTGTTGTCTCTATATGTTAGTATCGTATGTACATCTTTTACTTCATATAGAGACAACAGAAACATAAATCGAAAGCTTTTAATCTATTCACAAATGATCTACTTATCAAAAAACAAAGGGGGCCTATGCTCAATAAACAAATAGAGAGTTATATAAGCAAGACACTGAAATTTACTCATAGGACAAAAGCCATAATTAGTACACAGAAGGGAAACCGGAAGTCAACACAGTAATTAGCGAAACCGGAAGTGTAGGTCGATACAAATCTAATCAACCCTAAATATGCTAACCAAGGGCATATATGTATAGGCAATATCCTAGATAGAATTGACCTTGAGAAAACAAGGAGTTAAAATAAAAAAGTTTTTTAGTAGCATAATTTAAAACGAAACATTTTTGCCCATACCCATAATGCACTTCACAGGAAAGGGCGTGGCCTACTAGATTTTGGCGCCCAAACATCAATTACAGCTCTTATAAATTGTCTTAGCTTACTCACAATGTTAGTCTTGATAAAGGCCAGGAGGATATGGCCGAAACGCGTCGACTGATTTGAGTAAGCATAATACTAATATATCCACTGAACAGTTTGTATATATTACAGTATTGTTTGTTTTCTTTGCAGGTTTTTGCTCAGCTTTATTTTATTTTATTATATTCAACTGGGTGACAACTTCATTACACTGATTCCACTATATCATTTTGGAAACATATTGATTAACTTTTGAAAGACTAATATCATCTTGTTTCACCAATTTGAGGATTTCTACACTTTTTGTGAAAGAACTTATATTTTCTTCACATTTTTATTTTTTATATATTTTTTCCAACCTTTTACACCTTTTTTTTGACATCCAGCGATCACATTGTTTTTTACACTTTCAAGTTTGCATTTTTTCAATCACAGGATATACACTATTTTGAATTTTTCTGAATTGGATATAAAATAGAGACACTTTTTTTGTCACATTATTATCTGTTTGGATAAACACAACTATAAGAACACTCATCAATATCCGGATTGTACCACAGAGTACCACCCACATTAAGAGATTTGGACTATCAGGTCATTCATTGTCAGACGTTTTAGGTGCACCAGGTCATTTTATCTTTTACATTTTTATTTTTATTATCTATTTTTTCTGATTTTAAATCATTTCGTTATTGTAACATGGATCCATGATTGTTTATGAATGTGTAATATTTTCTATTGATTGTAATTTTTATTGACTGTATGTTTTAGAAGATCACCGGAACTTTTAACCGACATTTTAAACCGATTGTGTTGAATAAATATCGATATACATTTATAAACTTATATACTCACCTCAGCATTACTTATTCTGTACATCCACTCCTAACTACTAGTAGGAGGACCAACATTTGTCTCCCTTCCCCATCCTCAGCCTACTTTGGCGCTCACCTCCACCCCCTATCATTTTCTGTTCACATCGGGTACACTAGGGTATCCGTTGAGGAGAGCTAGAGGTACTCCCAATCCCTATCCCCTATCTGTTTTCTGCGCAGGATTTACATTTGTTCTCTTTAGTTATAACGGCAGTGCTTTATACCATTTAACATTTAGTACGGTGAGAGGGGACTACACAACTTTTGTTCCTATCTATCAAGCTGTCAACTTTGTTGGATTCGGCGGCACCAATACGCTCGCCTAACATCGCCTAAAATCACGGTCGCGGACCTGAATACGCTCTCCATATTTATAAAAAAGCCGGCAAAAAGCCACGCACCAAGTACAGGGCGATGAGCAGCGGACTGTTGTTATCTAACAGTCATCGATCTCGCTGCTAATCGGCTTTTTTCCAACTTTATTTATACCCTGTCACTAAACGCTGCCACTATACTAAAATGTTTAACCCCTATTCCGCCTCTCCCAGACCCCACCGCAACTAAATACAAGTATTAACCCCTATCCCGCCGCCACCTACATAATGTTATTAACCCCTATCCTGCAGCTCCCGGAACCCACCGCAACTAAATAAAAGTATTAACCCCTGGCCTCCTACATCACTAACTAAACCTATTAACCCCTAAACTGTCAGCCCCCACATCATCATAAACTAAATTAAGCTATTAACCCCTAATCCTAATAACACACTAACTTTACATTAAATTTACAACCTCCCTATCTTATAATAAATTAAAACTTACCTGTAGAATTAAATTAAACTATAGTAAACTATTAATTAACCTACCCTAACTATTATACTACAATTACATTAAACTACAAATTAAATTAACTATAACTCATATTAAACAAATCCTAACCCTACTCAAATTATTTAAATCTACAATAAAAAATTACTGAGTTACAAAAAAAAAACTAAGCTACAAAAACAAACAAACACTAAGTTACAAAAACAAACAAACCACAGTATCAAAAATTAAAACGAATTACACCTAATCTAATAGCCCTATCAAAATAAAAAAGCCCCACAAAATAAAGAAAAACCCTAGCCTACAATAAACTACCAATGGCCCTTAAAATGGCCTTTTGTGAGGCATTGCCCCAAAGAAATCAGCTCTTTTACCTGTAAAGAAAAATACAAACATCCCCCAACAGTAAAGCCCACCACCCACACAACCAACCCCCCCAAATAAAACCCCTATCTAAAAAACCTAAGCTCCCCATTGCCCTGAAAATGGCATTTGTATGGGCATTGCCCTTAAAATGACATTTAGCTCTTTTACTGCCCAGACCCTACTCTAAAAATAAAACCCACCCAAAAAACTTAAATAAACCTAACACTAACCCCCAACAATCCACTTACAGTTCTTGAAGTTCCACTTGAAGGATCCATCCAGCCGGCAAGAAGTCTTCATCTGGGTGGCAAGAAGTCTTCATCAATGTGGCCTCTTCTATCTTCATCCATCCGGCGCGGAGCGGGTCCATCCTGAAGACATACGACGAGGAGCTCCTCTTCAATACGGTGCCCACCGTAAACTGGATCTTGAATGTAAGTGATATCATCCAAGATGGTGTCCCTTGCATTCCTATTGCTAAAATCCTATTGGTTGTTCCAATCAGCCAATAAGATGTGAGCTCTCATCCTATTGGCTGATTGGAACAGCCAAAAGGATGAGAGCTGCTCTAATCCTATTGGTTGATTGGAACCTTTCAGCCAATAGGAATGCAAGGGACGCCATCTTGGATGACGTCACTTGCATTCAAGATCCAGTTTGCGGCGGAGACCTATTGAAGAGGAGCTCCTTGTCGTTTGTCTTCAGGATGGACCCGCTCCGTGCCGGATGTCTTCAGGATGGACCCGCTTTGGGGATGAATGGATGAAGATGGAAGAGGCCCTCCGGATGAAGACTTCTTGAGGCTGGATGGATCCTTCAAGCGGAACTTCAAGAATGTAAGTGGATCGTCGGGGGTTAGAGTATTTTAAGGGTTTTTTGGGTGGGTTTTATTTTTAGAGCAGGGTCTGGGCAGTAAAAGAGCTAAATGCCCTTTTAAGGGCAATGCCCATACAAATGCCCTTTTCAGGGCAATGGGGAGCTTAGTTTTTTTAGATAGGGTTTTTATTTGGGGGGTTGGTTGTGTGGGTGGTGGGTTTTACTGTTGGGGGGTGTTTGTATTTTTCTTTACAGGTAAAAGAGCCGATTTCTTTGGGGCAATGCTCCGCAAAAGGCCCTTTTAAGGACCATTGGTAGTTTATTGTAGGCTAGAGTTTTTTTATTTTGGGGGGGCTTTTTTATTTTGATAGGGCTATTAGATTAGGTGTAATTCGTTTTTATTTTTGATACTGTGGTTTGTTTGTTTTTGTAACTTAGTTTCTTTTTGTAACTTAGTAAATTTTTTATTGTAGATTTAAATAATTTGAGTAGGGTTAGGATTTTTTAATATGTAATATAGTTAATTTAATTGGTAGTTTAATGTATTAATGTAATTGTAGTATAATAGTTAGAGTAGGTTAATTAATAGTTTAATATAGTTTAATTTGTGATGAGAGTGGGAAGTGACGTTACCGGATGGGGGTGTGGTTTAGGGGATTGATTGTCTATGTCGCAGTTACCAAGTTAGATGTGTTGTACAAGCTGTATACTTCTATGCTCTGCAATAAAATAGCATTGTACTTTCTATGCTGTGTCCTGCATCTCATGACATGGTGTAAGAAGTACTTGCCTGCACTTCTGTTTCCTGATTAATGACGATGTCAAAGTTTACCTCACCGGAGCCTTTTGATTTCTCTCAGCCTGCAGTTTGGCCCACATGGCGTCAGCGGTTTCAATGCTTCAGGATTGCTTCCAAGCTGGACAAGGAGAGTGGTGAAGTACAAGTTAATTCTCTTTTATACTCTATTGGGAAAGATGTGGAGCCAGTGTTCAATGCCTTTACTTTCCAAGAAGGGGAAGAATTTGACTTTGAAATAGTTATGAACAAACTCAGTGCTCACTTTGTGCCCAAAAGAAATGTGATTCATGAGAGGGCCTGTTTTCACAAACGTGCTCAGCGTGTGGGAGAATCTGTGGAGTCATTTGTGTGCAGCCTGTATGAACTAGCTGAATTCTGTGAGTTTGGTGTTGCTAAAGAGGAGCAAATCAGAGACAGAATAGTCATAGGAATTGCAGATGCTAAAGTCTCACTAAAGCTACAGTTGGAGGCTGATTTAACATTGGATGGGGCTATTAAGATGATCTGAGGTCCGAGATTATTGTGGATGAAGTGCAGCAGTTCAGAAGAGCTGCTAGTGAAAGGCACAGTGTGAGTGGTAGACCAAGGGCAACAGATAGGGCATTCTCGCTGCACGCGGTGTAACCATACCCATGATCAGAGTGTCGTATGTCATGCTAAAGACAAAAGATGTAGAAAATGTAACCAAATGGGCCATTTTGAAGTGGCGTGTAAAACTGAATACATTAAGGAGATGCAGGTGGATAGTGACGAGGAGGGTCAAGAAGTGTCATTTGTAGGGTCTGTTGCTGCACAGTCTGGTTCAGATGAAGATTGGCGGGTTACTCTTACTGTAATGGGAGCCAAAGTTGCCTTTAAAATTGACACAGGAGCAGACATCACTGTTATGTCACTTGCAGCATTCATAAAACTGCCTTGACAGCCTCAGCTGGCGAAAAGTTACAACAAAGTTCATAGTCCTGGTGGCCGCATTGATTGTGTGGGGAAATTTCTTGCCAGCTGCGAGTACAAGCGGAGGAAATTCACCATGTGGGTACATGTGATTAGAGGTCAGTGTGTTAACAACCTATTGAGCAGAAAAGCAGCCTGTGGTTTGGGCCTGGTCGCCAGAGTGAATGAGATTTCAGAAGACATGTTTGGTGAATTGGGCCTACTGAATTGCAACCCAGTCCGAATATCACTTAAAGGTGACGCAGTCCCATACAGCATTACCACTCCTCGTAGAATTCCGTTCCCGCTCATGCCTCAAGTGGAGAAGAAACTTCTGCGTATGAAGAATATGGGTGTTATTGAAGAGGTTGTTGAAGCAACTGACTGGTGTGCCCCCATGAAAAGGCTGAATGAGGTGGTGAAGAGAGAGAGATATGTGCTGCCGACACTTGAAGACATAGTGCTGAAATTGGCTGGGGTAAAGTTCTTCTCTACACTGGGTGCTTCCAGCAGCTTCTGGCAGATACCTCTAGATCCAAAGTGCCGCAAACTGACTACCTTCATTACACCGGTAGGTCAGTTTTTCTTCTGCAGACTCCCCTTTGGGATATCCTCTGCTCCTGAAATCTTTCAATGAGAGATGAGTTCTCTTCTAAGTGAACCACAAGGGCACGGTAGTCGTCATGGACGACATTTTGGTGTATGGGTCTACATTGGAAGAACATAATCAGCAATTAAGCTGTGTCCTGCAGACCATTAGAGAGTTCGGGCTGAAATTAAATAAGGAGAAATTCCATTTTAGGAAGGCTGAGTTATGTTACTTTGGGCATATTATCAATGGGGATGGCATCAAGCCGGACCCTGATAAAATCCTTGCTATTGAACAGATGAAAAGTCCTTCTGATGTACATGAGCTGAGACAAATATTGGGCCTTGTGAATTATGTGGGCAGGTTACTTCCAGATTTATCTACAATACTAGAGCCTATCACAGAGTTGTTAAAGAAAGATGTTGCCTGGGTCGGAGGACCTTCACAGGAAGAATCTTTTGTGCAGGTCAAGTCCCTGCTGGGGTCTGCCCCAGTGTTGGGGTTCTACAACCCTTATAAAAAGACTGTGGTTAGTGCTGATGAAAGCAGTTATGGGTTAGGGGCTGCCCTTCTGCAGTTGAATGAGAACAAACTACAGCCCATTGCCTACTGTTCCCGTACACTGACGGCTGCTGAGTCGAAATATGCCAAAATTGAGAAAGAGTGCCTTGCTGCAGTTTGGGCCTGTAAGCACTTCCAGCATTACCTAGTGGGTTTAGAGAAATTTAGTCTGGAGACTGACCATAAACCCCTAGTCCCTCTAATCAACTCATATGATATTGACAAAACATCCCTAAGATGCCAGAGACTTCTGATGAGGCTGCTCAGGTTCAACGTTCAGGCAGTGCATGTGCCGGGGAAACAACTGGTAGTGGCAGATACACATTCCAGACTCCCGCTGGCTACTGCTGAAGGATCTTCAACAGAATCAGATGTGAAAGTGTATGTAGATTCAGTTCTGGCATCCAAATCCATTTCGTCAGGGAAGCTAGAGCAAATAAGAAAGGAGACATATTTAGATACTGACCTTCAAGAAGTTATTAAGTACATGAAAGAAGGTTGACCCAAGAGCCGGGCAGCCTGGATGTCTTTAAGTTCTTACCAGTCAGAAAGTTTGCAGCTCACGGAGCTGGATGGGTTGGTGCTGTTCCAGGACCGCATTGTTATTCCTGTTAGCATGCGGCAGGAGAAGTTAAGCAGGATTCATGATGGCCACTTGGGTATTACAAAGTGCAGAAAAAGGGCAGCTACGGCAGTATGGTGGCCTGGGATCAGTTCCGACATCACAAGCCATGTGTCAAAATAAGCCTTTTGCCGGGAATGCCGGCCTACTCAGAGAAGGGAGCCCTTAATTTCTACTCTGCTGCCTGCAGGACCGTGGCAGAAAATAGCTGCTGATTTGTGCGAAATGCACAGGAAAAAGTACCTAGTCGTGATTGACTACTATTCCAGGTATTTGGAGATTGCACCCTTGAATGAGATCACAAGTCAAGCAGTTATCACTCGTCTCAAGAGCTTGTTCGCCCGGGGCATACCAATGGAGTTAGTGAGTGATAACGGAATGCAGTTTGCTTCAACGGAGTTCAGTTCTTTCAGCAGTGAATATGATTTTGTCCATTCTACGTCAAGTCTACATTACCCGCAGGCTGAAAGGGCAGTTCAAACAACAAAGTTCATTTTGTAGCAATCTGAGCCGTACCTAGCCGTCTTGGCCTATAGGGTGACTCCTATTCAAGCAACGGGTTTTAGCCAGACACAGCTGATGCTAGGATGTCAGCTTCGCACCACTTTACTCTCTATGGGCATCTTCCAGCCAACTATCTCTGTTCCTCGGGATAAGTTTTTAGGAGAGATGAAGAGGCTAAAAGGTGCTATCGATTCTTCTACGACAGGAAACACTCTGTGAGGCCCTTGCAGGAGCTGAATGTGGGGCAAAGTGTCAGAGTTAAACTGGATGATGAGAAGAAATGGAAGATGCCTGCTACAGTAATTGGACGCTCTCCAGAACCAAGGTCTTATGTAGTCCTTACTGATGGAGGGACAGTCACACGTTGAAATCGAAAGCATCTTCAGCCAGTACCTGAGCGTTTGGGACTGGATGCCTCAGTACCACTGCTGGTGGGATCCCCTGTTTTAAGAGGGATGCCTTCCCCTCAGCAAGATCACAGCGGGGATACTTCTTTGCTTCCAGCAGACTCTCAGTCACTTTCTTCTGTATCAGAGGACAGTTCATGTAAAATGACATCAAGTGGAAGCGTGGTGAAACTTCCAGCCCGATATTGGGATTAGCACTAGTTAGAGCAGTAACCGGAAGTATGGGCAGAATAATCCCATTGTCATTGTGGACTAGGGTAGTCTACCCCGATGTTCAAGTCAGGAATGTATTTCATGTTGTTTATGTATATCCTCTTTAACTTGTTATTTGTTGCATACTAAACAAAACTATTTCTGTATACTTCTTGTATACCTTATTTGATGTATTCAAAAAGAAAAAAAAGTATGCTTTGTCCTTTGAAAAAGGGGGGAGATGTGATGAGAGTGGGAAGTGACGTCACCGGATGGGGGCGTGGTTTTGGGGATTGATTGTCTATGTCGCAGTTACCAAGTTAGATGTGTTGTACAAGCTGTATACTTCTATGCTCTGTAATAAAATAGCGTTGTACCTTCTATGCTGTGTCCTGCATCTCATGACAGGGGTTAATAGGTTTAGTTAGTGGTAGTGATGTGGGAGGCCAGGGGTTTAGGGGTTAATACTTTTATTTAGTTGCGGCGGGGTCCGGCAGCGGCGGATTAGGGGTTAATACATTTATTAAGTTGCAGCGGGGTTGGGGCGGCAGATTAGGGGTGTTTACACTTGGGGTTTATGATAGGGTGTTAGGTGTAAACTTTACTGGTTTTCTACCTTGGAAATCAATGGGTTATCTGGCAGCATCGAACATAAGCTTTCACTGTTTTCAGACTCCCATTGATTCCTATGGGATCAATGGCCTCCAGGGTGGCGGATTGAAAACCAGGTACGCTGGGCCGGAATAGCTGCGAGCATACCGGTTAACTATTTGATAACTTTGAAAAAGTGTCAAATAGAGTTGAATGTGTATTCAGAACATCTGTAATGACGTAAGCATCGATCTGTGTCGGATTTAGACCTGTGGATTGTATGTTACGTCACAGATTTCAAATTTTGCCGGTCTGTAGGCTTGATAACTAGGTTGAATCAAGCTCGCCACAATTAAGCTGCGTAATTCCAGCATATTTGAGGTTGACGGCTTGATAAATAGGGGCCTATATCTTGGCTTATATCAATAGAAAACACTTAACAGGTTTATTTCTCTTATGCATCCATATAATTGCACCCTTGAATGAGATCACAAGTCAAGCAGTTATCACTCGTCTCAAGAGCTTGTTCGCCCGGTGGGGCATACCAATGGAGTTAGTGAGTGATAACGGAATGCAGTTTGCTTCCACGGAGTTCAGTTCTTTCAGCAGTGAATATTATTTTGTCCATTCTACGTCAAGTCCACATTACCCGCAGGCCAATGGAATGGCTGAAAGGGCAGTCCAAACAACAAAGTTAATTTTGTAGCAATCTGAGCCGTACCTAGCCGTCTTGGCCTATAGGGTGACTCATATTCAAGCAACGGGTTTTAGCCCGACACAGCTGATGCTAGGATGTCAGCTTCGCACCACTTTACCCTCTGTTGGCATCTTCCAGCCAACTATCTCTGTTCCTCGGGACGAGGCTTTTAGGAGAGATGAAGAGGCTAAAAGGGGCTATTGATTCTTCTATGACAGAAAACACTCTGTGAGGCCCTTGCAGGAGCTGAATGTGGGGCAAAGTGTCAGAGTTAAACTGGATGATGAGAAGAAATGGAAGACGCCTGCTACGGTAATTGGACGCTCTCCAGAACCAAGGTCTTATGTAGTCCTTACTGATGGAGGGAAAGTCACACGTTGAAATCGAAAGCATCTTCAGCCAGTACCTGAGCGTTTGGGACTGGATGCCTCAGTACCACTGCTGGTGGGATCCCCTGTTTTAAGAGGGATGCCTTCCCCTCAGCAAGATCACAGTGGGGATACTTCTTTGCTTCCAGCAGACTCTCAGTCACTTTCTTCTGTATCAGAGGACAGTTCATGTAAAATGACATCAAGTGGAAGCGTGGTGAAACTTCCAGCCTGATATCGGGATTAGCACTAGTTAGAGCAGTGACCGGAAGTATGGGCAGAATAATCCCATTGTCATTGTGGACTAGGGTAGTCTACCCCGATGTTCAAGTCAGGAATGTATTTCATGTTGTTTATGTATATCCTCTTTAACTTGTTATTTGTTGTATACTAAACAAAACTATTTATGTATGCTTCTTGTATACCTTATTTGATGTATTCAAAATGAAAAAAAAGTATGCTTTGTCCTTTGAAAAAGGGGGGAGATGTGATGAGAGTGGGAAGTGACGTCACCGGATGGGGGCGTGGTTTAGGGGATTGATTGTCTATGTCGCAGTTACCAAGTTAGATGTGTTGTACAAGCTGTATACTTCTATGCTCTGCAATAAAATAGCGTTGTACCTTCTATGCTGTGTCCTGCATCTCATGACAGGGGTTAATAGGTTTACTTAGTGGTAGTGATGTGGGAGGCCAGGGGTTTAGGGGTTAATACTTTTATTTAGTTGCGGCAGGGTCCGGCAGTGGCGGATTAGGGGTTAATACATTTATTAAGTTGCGGCAGGGTTGGGGCGGCAGATTAGGGGTGTTTACACCCGGGGTTTATGATAGGGTGTTAGGTGTAAACTTTACTGGTTTTCTACCTTGGAAATCAATGGGTTATCTGGAAGCATCGAACATAAGCTTTCACTGTTTTCAGACTCCCATTGATTCCTATGGGATCAGCGGCCTCCAGGGTGGCGGATTGAAAACCAGGTATGCTGGGCCGGAATAGCCGCGAGCATACCGGTTAACTATTTGATAACTTTGAAAAAGTGTCAAATAGAGTCGAATGTGTATTCAGAACATCTGTAATGACGTAAGCATCTATCTGTGTCGGATTTAGACCTGCGGATTGTATGTTACGTCACAGATTTCAACTTTTGCCGGTCTGTAGGCTTGATAACTAGGTTGAATCAAGCTCGCCACAATTATGCTGCGTAATTCCAGCATATTTGAGGTTGACGGCTTGATAAATAGGGGCCTATATCTTGGCTTATATCAATAGAAAACACTTACCAGGTTTCTTTCTCTTATGCATCCATATAATTGTTAAATCAACCTTAAGGTAAAGGAGGAAGTGGTTTTTTCTTTACTTTCCCTTTAAAAAGAAATTGCTTTGTTTCCTTTCTTTTTTTTTAAATTGAACTTCTATTCTAGAATGCTTAACATTTGAAACTCTTGATCAACAAGGAAATACTTTCATCAATGGCCTGTACCTCCCCTTGAACTGACTGCACATTTTGGGAGACATCACTTTGGAAGGAGTCCAGCTTACTGTTTACTGAGCTCAATTAAGGTGTTGTGGCATAGTAAGATATGGATTGAAGAATCTGGACCTTGGATATGCCTGGGTCAAAAGTATGTGCAGTATATATGCGTAGCCATTGCTGCTTCCTTTTTTTCTGGACTTATATATGACATGAGCAGGCTGTATAGTCCAAGCACTTTAAGGGACATTATACACTAGATTTTTCTTTACATAAATGTTTTGTAGATGATCCATTTATATAGCCTATATATTTTTTTTTGTCTTTTTTAAATTTATAGTTTTGCTTATTTTTAAATAACAATGCGCTGATTTTCAGGCTCCTAACCAAGCCCCACAGTTTTAGGAGAATGCTGATGTATACCTACTCCAGCTTGCTTCTGTTTGTGTAAAGAGTATTTTCATATGCACAGGAAGGGGAGAGGGGAGTGTCTGCTTTTTTTGCTATAGAGCCACTTGCAATGGGTGTTCAAGCTAACCGTTTCAAAAGTGCTAAACTGGGAGCTTCTAAGTGTTTTTAAACGTTTTATAATGTATTTTTAGATCAGTATCTGTGCAAATTATTCTTTATAGTAGTGTCTATTACATGCAGTTAAATGAAAATTGGTCTATACTGTCCCTTTAATCTGGAGTCTAAGATGGTAACATACCTGGAATGTTGGGGCTTCAGTGGGATATTTAGGCTATACACATTATCTGATCATGGAGCAAGGTGGGCACAAAGCTGGCATCAGGGGGCATGTGTGTGATCTGAGATCTAACTTTGGTGCACAGAACTAAAGGGATAGCAGGAGAATGTATCTTTTCTGAGGTCTAGCTTTTAAATCTGGCAACACTTTACTATATTTTTTACTCCTGTACAACTGTACTAACACTGGTGAGTATATACCCATTGAACTCTTGCACCCAAAATAATTATCTCTGAAAATTGCCATTCATCTAACTTTAAGTATCAGTATTGGATCATTGTGGGCCTGTAAGTGGAGATTGGCCAGACATCCACTTACATTTCTAATTAACATTTAAAGGTGCCACATCTAAAACATATTTCTAATTAAATTTGTGGCTTTGTGAAGGAAATAAATACTTGAACAATCTCATACCTCCCAACTTTTTAAAATTGAAAAGAGGGACAGTCCCCCGTGCAGCAAAAAGTGTGATATGTGGTGGGCAGGAGCAGGGATGGGGCTTAAAAAATCATAAGACCAACGTAAAATAAATAGAATTCTGATTAAAGTCATATCTTTTAATACTCTTAGGCAGCAAATCAAACACAAGCTCAAACCACTTGTATAGCTATGTGCGCTCTGTATTTAATTAGCCCTTGCAGAGACAGTGCTAAATATTTGTATCCTAATTGGACATTAAATAATAGATTCTTTAAAACTGCTCTCTGTATTCTCCATTATTATTCTACATTCTGGCCTATAAAGTCAGCAAACATGCACAACACAAGCTACACATATACATGTACACACACTCAAATACACAAAAACACACACTATATAGCATACACTTACACATGCAGATACACACACTACATAGCATACACTTACACATGCAGATACACACACACACACACTACATAGCATACACTTATACATGCAGATACACACACTACATAGCATACACTTATACATGCAGATACACACACACTACATAGCATACAAAACACATGCAGATACACACTACATAGCTTATATTTCTACATGCAGCTACAGACACACACTACATATCATACACTTATACATGCAGATACAGACACACACTTCATATCATACACTTACACATGCAGATTTTCACACGCACACTTATACATACAGATATACACACACACTACATAGCTTACACTTATATATGCAGATACACACACTACATAGCATACACTTATACATGCAGATACACATACACACACACACTTATACATACAGATACACACACAAACACACTACATAACATACACTTATACATGCAGATAGACACACTTATACATACAGATACACACACACACACTACATTGTATGGGGTGGGGTCCTGGGGTTGGCAAGCACATTAGCTGGCAGTCTGAGGCTGCCACTGTCCGTTACCCTGATGTTAGTACTGCTCATCGTATAAAACTGAAGGCATGCTAGTATTATCACCAGGGGTTAGACGTCATCACTACCAGAGGTTAGAGAGCACAATTACCTGAGGTCAGAGGGTATACAGCCTTCTTACTCCTGCTTAACCCACACACCATTCCTTTTCTACAGGGAATCTAACAGGTATATAAACCCTGGGAGAGAAAAGCCAGCTGCTTCTGAGTATGGAGATAGTAATGTGATGGAGAAGCGCTACAGTTTCCCTGATAGGAAAAGATGGCTAAAGGTGGGATCTATAGGTATCACATATAATGAGAAACAAGAATGGGAGGTACAAATGATTTAATTGCACATAAAAAATATATATAAAAAACACTGTAAAACAATCACAAATTTACAAAAATAAAAAATAAAAGCAATATTCAAGCAGGTATGGCCTCAATCGCCTCCATTAAAGGCGATCACTAAGCTTAGGACAACCTTAAGATGTCCCAATGAGTACTAATGTGGCATAGGGCCTAATACAAATAAAATAAGCAAAAGTGATAAGCAAAGATAATCGCAATGTGACTATACAGCACTATAATGCCTACTCTAATAGATTCGCATAAAACAAATTTGAAACACATTAAAAAGCAAAATACAAGTGCCCAAAGAATGTATAATAGAACAAGTGTCCTAAATAAAATCCCCAAATGTCCAAAATGTTGGTGTCCAAACGATGTGTGTTAGTGAATCCGTTAAGGCAATAAAACTAGAAAAAAAGTGTTAAAAAGTAAAAAAGTAAAAAATATATATAAAAAATTTAAAAAATATGGCGTGATAAACAATCCGTGAAAAAAGTATAGGAACAAAAGACTTGCACTCACTGGACTTTTTGTATAATATTTACTTAACAAATGTGACGTTTCGAGGATAATGTATCCCCTTCTTCAGACAACACGTGAATAAAAAAAACTGTGAATTTATACACTTTAACAAACAAACCCCTCCCCCCAATTAGAACAAAAAACCGCCAAACAAGTTGCTATGGTGACCTATGAGTCACAGTATAAACATCATTGTGCTATTGCAATAATAAAAGTTTTAAATGAGCCATCCCGGCCCCTAAACAAAGAGTGACTGCCCAGGTGATATGTAAAGAACTGTGCTAGAAATGTATACCAATGTTGAGCTCACACAGCCCAAAAACGGAGTTATAGGACACCCTTAGTCACTAGATATAATACTTTCATCTACAAATGAAGCAGACACAGAGCTATAGATTTAAGGAGGAGAGTATAGACTTACATAGTGGAGACATGTAGCCGATCACTGCAAACCCTCATCCTGGCATCAGTAAACAATGCCGTGGTAAGGAACCCGGAACAACACCAGCCGATCACATGGGAGGCAATAAACCAATCACCAGAGTTGTGTACTGTTGTCATGGTGATGGATCGCACCGGACCATACATATAGTAACAGATATAGCCAGAACAACCAAGTGGCTAGAACAACCAAGTGGCTATAATTAGAGCAGGGACCACACACATATATACATATTGAACTGAGAGGCTATAATTAGAGCAGGGACCACACACACACACACACATATATATAAATATCTGCCGAAATGGGGGGATCCCCAAGTAATCATACAAACCAAGGCAGAGACTTACATCATGAAAGACATGTATCCGATCGCTGCAAACGCTCATCCTGGCACCAGTAGACAACGCCGTGGCAAGGAACATCCATAGATGTGATTCACTTTATGGCGATTTGCTAATATCTGTGATGGGTCCCCATAGCAACTGCACATACTCCAGCAATGAAATGTTGTGATTACATGGCATACCCGTGAGTCTGGATGTTTTTGTTTGTTTGTACGATTGGCTGGGGTCCCTGCTCTATATATATGCTCTAGTATAGTATCAATTGTTATTTGGCCGTTCTGGCTATACTAGATACTACATGTATGCTTTGCTTGGTTTGGTGTGAACTATCACCATGACAACAATACAGTCTTTTGTTCCTGCATATCAATTTCTACTAGCACCCTGGCAGTTGTGTAAAAGTGAGAGTGCACATCCTTGCTACAAGTATTACTTTTGTTGTTCTCCTTAATTTGACTCCAGTTCACTCACTACTATCACTAGCACCACGCCTGGACTGTGGTAGTTCATAATGGATACTGATGTGGAAAACATACAGACCCTCACTTTTATGGAGGATGACACAGCCAGAATTCTGTTTAACCCTGAGGAGGAGATTACTGGTGGCAACACAGCACAGGCCATATATTTGGCAATGCTGAAATTAAAAAAGAAAGAGGCAGACCTGAGATTACATGGGGTATATTTGTCAGAATATTATAGAAGGCTTATGATACCAAGGGGCTTTAGGATACGTAATCAACCTACCATCGGACGCAACAACCCAGAGTTTTGTAAGCGCTGGTGCGCAATACTCAACAAATGCTCATTCTTTTGGTCACAGAGGAGGTGAGGAACCAACTTGACAGAGTCAAAGTGGAGATCCAGGGATGGGAAAGGGATAAGATGTCTATAATGTTTGAAGACTCTTCAGAACAGTGGCTTGACAAGTTAGCCTCTCAGATTAATGAATATAAAGATACCCTGGTGCAATTTAAAAATAGGAAATTGCAAACAGTAAGTGAGGACCACAAAGAAAAAATGGTGTACAGATGGCTTAGTGGCGGTGACAATAGAAGACCATTCCCCAGAGACATAGGAGACAAAGATTCCACACAAAACAGTCTCTCCAAACAGTTGATAGCAGCTCCGGATCTGACACAGAGGCATCACAGGGTCTGAGTGGAGCAACTGGTGGCCAACCATCTGGTCATCATGTTTTTCAGGGGGTCACCCCCAGAGCCAGCCAACGAAGACGAGGAGGAGGCCCCATATTCGCAGGGGAGGCTGGAGAGAGAAAGCCGCCACTACCGCCCAGACAATAACCACCGCCAGTCCCGCTGAGGACTTAGTGGTGAATATCAGTGACCTACTTTTAGAGAAGTGTTTTGAACTGAGGCCTAAGCTTTGTCCCATCTGGCAAGGGAGATTAGTTTAACAACTACATTGACTGCCAAAAATTCCAACGGTCATTGAGACTAAAAGAGTTCTTTAAAGAACACTCTGCAGATAGAGACAAACAAAAGTTTAAGACAAAGAGTTCTTTCGATCCTCCAAGTAATAATGCCAGTATCAAGACATTTATGAGATTGGTCTCTCAGGACCTGAGAGGGTATGAGTCTAATAGATACCATACCAATTTGTCTAGACAAGAAAAAGAAGCAATCACAACGCTTTCCAGGGATCCAGACATCGTAATCCGCACCGCGGATAAGGGCGGTGCCATGGTTATATTAAACTACAAATACTACAGTGAAGAGATCAACCACCAACTCAGTGACACTGAGACCTACCAAGCACTCAACAGGGATCCTACTAAGAGTTTTCAATTGCTAATTGACCAGGTTGTACAAGAAGGGTTTAATGAAGGTTGGATTGATGAAGAAACAGTCAGGTTTCTGAAGATTGAACATTCAGTCTGTCCGATTCTGTACACACTTCCCAAAATTCATAAAGATTTGGAAAGGCCTCCTGGTAGGCCCATCGTCTCTGCTCGCAACTCCATCACCTCCAGGTTAGTAATATTTGTGGACCACTTTTTACAACCACTTGTGAAGAATATGAGGTCCTACCTAAGGGATTCCACACAGCTTATCGAAGAAATAAAAACCATCACGATTGAAGAGCCGTATATCTTGGCTACTGCAGACGTCAACAGTTTATACACGATCATCCCGCATGAAGCAGGGAAACAGCATGTGTCAGAAGCTTTGGACAAATATCCTTATGTCGGTCCACCTAGGGACTTCCTTATAAAACTGCTGGATCTGAGCTTACGGCTAAACTATTTCAGGTTTGAGGGCAAGTACCATCAACCGATATCTGGTACGGCCATAGGATCGAACGTGGCCCCCTCACTAGCCAACATCTATATGGAGAATTATGAACTATCCATGATGGGGATATACCAGAAACCTGAAGTACTGTTTTACAGATGGTACATAGACGATTTGCTGATCATTTGGAGTGGTACAGCAATTGAATTGGAATCATGGTTTGGAATCCCTTGTGAACCCAGTAAAATTCAAGCTGAAACATGACCCTTCCAGCATTGAGTTTCTAGACCTAAACATCTTTAAAATGGAGAATGGTCAACTAGGAACCTCTTTATTCAGAAAATCTACTGACAGAAATTCAATTCTACATGCCACTAGTAACCATCCAACAGCACTACTTAAGGCAATCCCGAAAGCTCAACTATGTCGGGCTGTTAGGAACAATAGTGACATGGCCAGAAGAGATCAACAACTAAGTGAAATGCAGCAACGTTTCATACAAAGAGGATACAATCCCCATCTGATTCAGCAGAGCAGATTGACAGCTGAAAACGAGACCACGGCACTGACTACATCTAGGAGCAAAGATGAGCAAAGAATGACTTTCACGACTATTTATAGTCCCTCAACTAGATAATTGGGAAAGTCATTGAGAGAACATTGACACATTGTGCAAGGTGACCCCTCACTCCCATTTAATAGTTGGCAACATCCCAGAGTGGGATTTAAACGTGACAAGAATCTGAAAGATCTTCTTATGCTGACTGACCCAATCCATTGCTACACACCCGGGACTTGGTTGTCACATAAAAAGAAACCGGGGTGTTACAGTTGTTTGGGGTGCACCACCTGTAACTCTATGATTCCAGGGGCCACCTTTGGCCATCCCCATCGCAATCAGCAATACAAGATCAGGCATGTACTGACTTGCACTACCACACATGTGGTTTACCTATTGAATTGCAGCTGTGGTCGGTTCTATGTGGGTAAAACCACGGATGACGCCAGAACTCATCTCGCCAACCACAGGTCATCCATTAGGACATCTCTCTAAAAGGGATCCAGCGACCAGCCTGTGGCCAGGCACTTTGTGGAAAAAGGACATGGACTCCACAACTTGAGATTTACATTAATAGATCACGTCCCCCCACTTAGGCGGGGGGTGATAGAGACACACTTCTTCTACAGATTGAAGCTAAGTGGATTTTTCAGCTGAACACCTTGCAACCCCATGGACTGAACACTATGTTTAGCTGGCACTGTTTCTTATAGACATTTTTTCAGTTTGGCAGGCACTGCCAGTGGTGTGCCAATATTACTGAACCTATTGGGTTTGACCAGGAGAGTCCATGTATCATTCAATTGTCACTAATTTTTACTATCTGTTTGCTGGTGTATGTAGTCCCCTAGGTCTACATTATTCTCTACTGGTGGCCGGTGGTATTTGCTATCTTTAAGTACATATGTGTTTATGAATGATTCTCACCACTCCCTCTTGGTATAAAAGTAACGTTGAATGGGAGCTATATGTGCCTTAGTGGAGATACATCTATATGAACATGTGCCAGGATGGATGTTTTCACTTCTTTCCTTTGCATGATTAATATTGGGACTATAGGTATAGTTTTCATTCCAATTTGATTATCTTTAATCGTTTTGGCACAATATACGATTGATTGCCAGATGCTAACACCTCCCTTCTTACAGGTTTGAGTGATCTCCTATTTTGAGCAGGTACATTGTCGGATGTGGTCCAATCCATAGATGTGATTCACTTTATGGCGATTTGCTAATATCTGTGGGGGGTCCCCATAGCAACTGCACATACTCCAGCAATGAAATGTTGTGATTACGTGGCATACCCGCAAGTCTGGATGTTTTTGTTTGTTTGTACGATTGGCTGGGGTCCCTGCTCTAAATATACGCTCTAGTATAGTATCAATTGTTATTTGGCCATTCTGGCTATACTAGATACTACATGTATGCTTTGCTTGGTTCGGTGCAAACTATCACCATGACAACAATACACAATACGTGTGATTGGTCTATTGCCTCCCATGTGACCTGCTGTGTAATTCCGGGTTCCTTGCCATGGAGTTGTCTACTGGTGCCAGGATGAGAGTTTGCAGCGATCGGATACATGACTTTCATGATGTAAGTCTCTGCCTTGGTTTGTATGATTACTTGGGGATCCCCCCATTTCGGCAGATATTTATATATATATATATATATATATATATATATATATATATATATATATATATATATATATATATATGTGTGTGTGTGTGTGTGTGGTCCCTGCTCTAATTATAGCCTCTCAGTTTGATATGTATATATATGTGTGGTCCATGCTCTAATTATAGCCACTTGGTTGTTCTAGCCACTTGGTTGTTCTGGCTATATCTGTTACTATATGTATGGTCCGGTGCGATCCATCACCATGACAACAGTACACAACTCTGGTGATTGGTTCATTGCCTCCCATGTGATCGGCCGGTGTTGTTCCGGGTTCCTTACCACGGAGTTGTTTACTGATGCCAGGATGAGGATTTGCAACGATCGGCTACATGTCTCTGCTATGTAAGTCTATAACCAACCAAATAATGAAGCAGCAGGCACCAGCATGAACAATTATACGATCCTTTATTGGGCAATAAAATTACATGGAAATAAACGGGTTAACAACTTCAAACCCTTCAGGCAACAACAAAGTGGATGGTGGTACTACATGTACCCTAACGCTGACGCGTTTCGGCTATTGCCGTAATCGTAGCTGAAGGGTATCTCTACCAAACTTATATTTAAACCTTATAACATTAAATCATTGGTTAAAAAATGTACCATGTGACAGACACACCTCCACTTTCTAAATCATGTGATCGCTCACGTATCTTGCCTGTTCTACTTAATTGCCAAATCACTAAAACACTAAAAGTTTAACTATAAGTTTCACACTTCATGGTCCTAGTGCTCATCTCCTATATTAACAGCCTGGTTATCTAACATGTGGATGTGGATATATATATAATATGTATGACCTTATGTCATATCTTAATGTTAAGCTCACCTTACTTTCAGGATGTTAGCTAGAAATACCAACTATATATTTATCTCCCTAGTAGTTTGCTATCCATTATGACCCATACACTCACATGTATATAAAGAATTAAAACCAAGCTGGAGATATTTTAAACCACTAAATCTTAAATGTCAGAGGGAAGGTTAGACCTATTTAAAGTACTTATCATATATTCATATAATAAGCAGATTGGATAAACAGCATATTTTCTGGACACACAGGTCAACACCAGTAATTTATTAAATCAAATTCAGAATTGAACCCATTTGGAACTCTGGTGTTTAACCTGTGTATCCAGAAAATTTCTCTCTTAGAAAGGAGAGCATCCCTATCCCCTCCTCTATTGTCAGTGTGTACCACTTCTGCAATAGTCCATGAGAGGGATAAGGGATCTTGATTGTGTTTGTCTTTGAAATGACTAACTAATGCTGTTGTTAGTTTCCCTTGTTTGATGTCGCTTATATGTTCCCTAATCCTGGTCCTAACTTGGCGGGTCGTAAGGCCTGTATATTAAATATTGCATAAGTCGCAGTTAAGTATATAAATTGCATACGAGGATCTGCAATTAAAAAGTGCTCTATGTGAAAAAACTTCACCAGTGTGTGCACTCTTAAAGACATTCCCCATTTTTACATGTTTGCAAGCTATGCAGTTTCCATAGCTGCATTTGTATAATCCTTTAAATCTTAACCAAGAAGAGTCCCTGGATCTGTCGTTTTTTAGTTGTGTAGGTGCTAGGTGATTTCCTAGTGTCTTTCCTCTCCTGAAAGCAAATCTGCATCCTTGCGACACTACCTGTGCCAAGTCATCATCTGCTTTTAGCATCGTGAGATTTTTACGTATAATGTTGCAAATTTGATTATACTGTTTGCTATATTGCGTAATAAAAGTTATCTGTTTGCAACCAATATCATTTTTTGGGGGCCTAGCTTTATCCTCCAAAAGGTTCATTCTGTCTCTATCCATTACTTCCTTGCGTACTCTGTCTATTTCTTGTTTGGGGTACCCTCTCTCTGAAAATTTTCTTAGACAACTCTTTCTCATGCTTGGAATATTCAATGTCTCGGGAACAATTTCTCTTCACTCTAGTAAATTGTCCCTTGAGAACAGATCTAAATACCTGCTTGGGATGGCTGCTGTTAGCGTGCAGCAGGGTATTCCCAGTGATTGGTTTTGTAAAGAGTTCAACTCTCACTTTTTCTTCCTTTTCTCCTAGGAGAGTTACATCCAAGTAATTTATCTTAGACTCTCCATATTCATATGTGAATTGGAGGTTGGCATTGTTTATATTCAAGTTTTTTACAAAATCCTGTGCTTCTTCTCTGCTGCCTTTCCAGACAATGAGCAGGTCGTCTATGTAACGACGATAATAGACAATATTGTCCTTAAATTTATTACTATCTCCAAAAATGTGGCACAGCTCCCACCAACCCATATATAGGTTGGCGTAGGAGGGGGCAAATTTCGCTCCCATAGCCGTGCCACATCTCTGGAGATAGAATTCCTGCTCAAACTCAAAAAAATTATGTGTCAAAAGATATTCTGTTATTTTTAGAACAAACCTGATGAAAGGTGTGTCATAGGTAGTAGATCTCCTGAGGAAGAAGGCAATGGACTCCAGACCACGATCATGTGGGATGGATGAATATAATGCTTTAACATTGATGGTTAACCAGCCAAAGCCTCCTTCCCAGGTGATCTCTTCTATTTCCTTTAGAAGATGCTTTGTGTCTCTCAAATGGCTTAAAAGCTCCCCAACTAGTGGTTGGAGTAGCGAATCCAGCCACTTAGAGAGTGGCTCAAGCATGGATCCAATCCCACTAATTATAAGTCTACCTTCAACATTCACCAAAGATTTGTGTACCTTTGGTAAAAGGTTGAAGGTAGGAACCCTGGGATTTTTATTATAGAGGCAATTACTGGTATCCTCATCCAAAAATCCTGCTTCCTTACCATCATCTATCAGGTGAGATAATTCTCTCTGAAACCTAATAGTTGGATCAAAAGCCAATTTGGTATATTGTTGAGGATTTTCTAACTGTCTGAGTGCTTCTTTCACAAAGAAATCTCTACTCATCAACACTATAGAACCCCCCTTATCTGCTGTTCTTATCACCAGATCTTTGTTTTCACTCAAGGATTTTAATGCAGATTTTTCTTTGGAGGTCAAATTGTCCTTTGACCCTGATCTAGAGGTGTAGGCCAATTTGTTAAGATCCTCTTCAACCCTTTTGTGAAACTTTTCCAAAAGGTGGCCTCTAGATTGAATAGGATAAAACTTAGATTCACCTCTAAATCTGGGACAACTGGCAGTGGTGAATTGCATACAGTCATGGTCTATAGCATGACTCTCTGATTGCAATGATTCTAAATTGACTATATCACAACATTCATTAAATGTTAATCCACATGTTGTGTTATTCTCCTGTCTATCTGTACAATAATAATCATCAGAGGGGTATGCTTTGAAGTGTTTTTTTAATGTGAGAGATCTTATTAATTTATTCACAACTAACAATGTTGAAAAAAGATCAAAATCATAGGAGGGAACAAAACTTAACCCCAAACCCAGAACCTTTTCTTCCGTGGGGTTTAAGATATAATCAGATAAATTGATTATGGATTTTAGTTGTACTTTCTGCTCTGACGACCCCTCCTTGTTGGATATCTTTCTTTTATAAGATCTCCATCTCGCCCCCCCCCCTTCGGGTCCTGCCGGGGGCCTGGAAAAAACCTGCTCTACTTCAACCCTTTCTCTTTCTAAAGCCATGTTGGTGGAGACTTCTGTGTTCCTACTTGTTGCCTCTAATACTTGATATTTAGATCCTCTGGAGCCTCTAGTTTTACCCCTCCCTCTACCTCTAGTGTTGGTGTGTCCTAAAGCTGTATTTATATTACTAGCTGGTATGGGGGTAGGTGTTTGGATATTTTCCTCTCCTGAAGAGGCACCAGTGTTATAGTTTTCATCCTGAGACTCAGCCTCACTATCTACAAATGTAACTACTTTTTTGGGAGTGTGGTGGCCCTTATTTTCTTGTCCTTGGAGCCCACCCCTGTTTCCTTTCTTATTTCTGTATGATTGAGATCTAAGCTTTCTATTCCAAATGTAAATTTTATTGCTATCGTAATCCCTTTGGTCCCTCAAGTATTTTTCATGCTTGACCTCCATAATAACTCCCTTGGCTTCATTTAAGGATTTTTGTAAAATTGTATCATATTCTGCATATTTAGTACATGTACTGCGTATGCTCAGCTCAGACTGCAATAATTCTATTTCAATAGATACATTAAGCAACTGTTTTTTCTTAAACTCTATCAGCATGTTAATCAGACAGATGGAACAGTCCGTAAGAATGGCATTCCATGCCACAATAAACTCTGTGTCCTCAACAGGAAACGTAGGAAACGTATTAATTCGTAAGCCTCTTGGGATTATGCCCAGGCTTATATATTTTTGTAAGGTCCATATGTCCCATTTTAAACAACATTCTTTCGTTAACAAATGCTCAGCTTCTTCAAACAACTTGCTTAACGGAAACTTAGTACGATCTGTAACAAACAAGGTTTCAATTTCAAGTTCGTCTCTCCTTCTCTCCTCTGAACTTGATAGTGAATAGTATTGTAGAGGCAAGTCCATATTTTGAACAGTTTCCATGTTAGCAATTTAATTTCAGCAGTCGGCTATAAATTGATAAATGTGCGGTTACACTGCAGTGCTCACAAGTGTAAAAGTCACTAGAACATATAGTGAAAGTAGCCAAATATACCAACTGACATTTGTAGCACCTGCTGTGTCCGTGATACACACATATATATATATATATATCATATGAACAATGCCTTCATGTCTTACCCCTGTTACGGCTTAAGCACAACACTCCCCTCCTCAATAATATTTCCGTTAGCCAGAACAAAAGTCACACATGTAGTAAGGTCATTGTACTTACTTCCTCCAAATGATGCATACTGCCAGTCCTGGGGATATATGTCTACACTCGTCTGTTTAACGGCCAACCCTTGACCGGTCTCCGTAGCGGTAATCCCTATGGCACTGTAGCGCGTGTGTGTGTGAGAAAGGCTTCTACCTTCTTCCGGGTTCTGGCTAAGTTGGCGTGTGACGTATGTCCAGGGGGAGGGGAGGAGTGCGGGTGAACTGGGGGAATTCTCCGCTTGCGTCCCCAGATGCCGTTCTTCTCGGGAGACACGATGTACCGCTAGATATCAAAGGAGGTTCATCTGTGCCTTGCTCATGTCCTCAGCATAACCAACCAAATAATGAAGCAGCAGGCACCAGCATGAACAATTATACGATCCTTTATTGGGCAATAAAATTACATGGAAATAAACGGGTTAACAACTTCAAACCCTTCAGGCAACAACAAAGTGGATGGTGGTACTACATGTACCCTAATGCTAACGCGTTTCGGCTATTGCCGTAATCGTAGCTGAAGGGTATCTCTACCAAACTTATATTTAAACCTTATAACATTAAATCATTGTTTAAAAAATGTACCATGTGACAGACACACCTCCACTTTCTAAATCATGTGATCGCTCCCGTATCTTGCCTGTTCTACTTAATTGCCAAATCACTAAAACACTAAAAGTTTAACTATAAGTTTAACACTTCATGGTCCTAGTGCTCATCTCCTATATTAACAGCCTGGTTATCTAACATGTGGATGTGGGTATATATATAATATGTATGACCTTATGTCATATCTTAATGTTAAGCTCACCTTACTTTCAGGATGTTAGCTAGAAATACCAACTATATATTTATCTCCCTAGTAGTTTGCTATCCATTATGACCCATACACTCACATGTATATAAAGAATTAAAACCAAGCTGGAGATATTTTAAACCACTAAATCTTAAATTTCAGAGGGAAGCTTAGACCTATTTAAAGTACTTATCATATATTCATATAATAAGCAGATTGGATAAACAGCATATTTTCTGGACACACAGGTCAACACCAGTAATTTATTAAATCAAATTCAGAATTGAACCCATTTGGAACTCTGGTGTTTAACCTGTGTATCCAGAAAATTTCTCTCTTAGAAAGGAGAGCATCCCTATCCCCTCCTCTATTGTCAGTGTGTACCACTTCTGCAATAGTCCATGAGAGGGATAAGGGATCTTGATTGTGTTTGTCTTTGAAATGACTAACTAATGCTGTTGTTAGTTTCCCTTGTTTGATGTCGCTTATATGTTCCCTAATCCTGGTCCTAACTTGGCGGGTCGTAAGGCCTGTATATTGAATATTGCATAAGTCGCAGTTAAGTATATAAATTGCATACGAGGATCTGCAATTAAAAAGTGCTCTATGTGAAAAAACTTCACTAGTGTGTGCACTCTTAAAGACATTCCCCATTTTTAAATGTTTGCAAGCTATGCAGTTTCCATAGCTGCATTTGTATAATCCTTTAAATCTTAACCAAGAAGAGTCCCTGGATCTGTCGTTTTTTAGTTGTGTAGGTGCTAGGTGATTTCCTAGTGTCTTTCCTCTCCTGAAAGCAAATCTGCATCCTTGCGACACTACCTGTGCCAAGTCATCATCTGCTTTTAGCATCGTGAGATTTTTACGTATAATGTTGCAGATTTGATTATACGGTTTGCTATATTGCGTAATAAAAGTTATCTGTTTGCAACCAATATCATTTTTTGGGGGCCTAGCTTTATCCTCCAAAAGGTTCATTCTGTCTCTATCCATTACTGCCTTGCGTACTCTGTCTATTTCTTGTTTGGGGTACCCTCTCTCTGAAAATTTCTTAGACAACTCTTTCTCATGCTTGGAATATTCAATGTCTCGGGAACAATTTCTCTTCACTCTAGTAAATTGTCCCTTGAGAACAGATCTAAATACCTGCTTGGGATGGCTGCTCTTAGCGTGCAGCAGGGTATTCCCAGTGATTGGTTTTGTAAAGAGTTCAACCCTCACTTTTTCTTCCTTTTCTCCTAGGAGAGTTACATCCAAGTAATTTATCTTGGACTCCCCATATTCATATGTGAATTGGAGGTTGGCATTGTTTATATTCAAGTTTTTTACAAAATCCTGTGCTTCTTCTCTGCTGCCTTTCCAGACAATGAGCAGGTCGTCTATGTAACGACGATAATAGACAATATTGTCCTTAAATTTATTACTATCTCCAAAAATGTGGCACAGCTCCCACCAACCCATATATAGGTTGGCGTAGGAGGGGGCAAATTTCGCCCCCATAGCCGTGCCACATCTCTGGAGATAGAATTCCTGCTCAAACTCAAAAAAATTATGTGTCAAAAGATATTCTGTTATTTTTAGAACAAACCTGATGAAAGGTGTGTCATAGGTAGTAGATCTCCTGAGGAAGAAGGCAATGGACTCCAGACCACGATCATGTGGGATGGATGAATATAATGCTTTAACATTGATGGTTAACCAGCCATAGCCTCCTTCCCAGGTGATCTCTTCTATTTCCTTTAGAAGATGCTTTGTGTCTCTCAAATGGCTTAAAAGCTCTCCAACTAGTGGTTGGAGTAGCGAATCCAGCCACTTAGAGAGTGGCTCAAGCATGGATCCAATCCCACTAATTATAGGTCTACCTTCAACATTCACCAAAGATTTGTGTACCTTTGGTAAAAGGTTGAAGGTAGGAACCCTGGGATTTTTATTATAGAGGAAATTACTTGTATCCTCATCCAAAAATCCTGCTTCCTTACCATCATCTATCAGGTGAGATAATTCTCTCTGAAACCTAATAGTTGGATCAAAAGCCAATTTGGTATATTGTTGAGGATTTTCTAACTGTCTGAGTGCTTCTTTCACAAAGAAATCTCTACTCATCAACACTATAGAACCCCCCTTATCTGCTGTTCTTATCACCAGATCTTTGTTTTCACTCATGGATTTTAATGCAGATTTTTCTTTGGAGGTCAAATTGTCCTTTGACCCTGATCTAGAGGTGTAGGCCAATTTGTTAAGATCCTCTTCAACCCTTTTGTGAAACTTTTCCAAAAGGTGGCCTCTAGATTGAATAGGATAAAACTTAGATTCACCTCTAAATCTGGGACAACTGGCAGTGGTGAATTGCATACAGTCATGGTCTATAGCATGACTCTCTGATTGCAATGATTCTAAATTGACTATATCACAACATTCATTAAATGTTAATCCACATGTTGTGTTATTCTCCTGTCTATCTGTACAATAATAATCATCAGAGGGGTATGCTTTGAAGTGTTTTTTTAATGTGAGAGATCTTATTAATTTATTCACATCTAACAATGTTGAAAAAAGATCAAAATCATAGGAGGGAACAAAACTTAACCCCAAACCCAGAACCTTTTCTTCCGTGGGGTTTAAGATATAATCAGATAAATTAATTATGGATTTTAGTTGTACTTTCTGCTCTGGCGACCCCTCCTTGTTGGATATCTTTCTTTTATAAGATCTCCATCTCTCCCCCCCCCTTCGGGTCCTGCCGGGGGCCTGGAAAAAACCTGCTCTACTTCAACCCTTTCTCTTTCTAAAGCCATGTTGGTGGATACTTCTGTGTTCCTACTTGTTGCCTCTAATACTTGATATTTAGATCCTCTGGAGCCTCTAGTTTTACCCCTCCCTCTACCTCTAGTGTTGGTGTGTCCTAAAGCTGTATTTATATTACTAGCTGGTATGGGGGTAGGTGTTTGGATATTTTCCTCTCCTGAAGTGGCACCAGTGTTATAGGTTTCATCCTGAGACTCAGCCTCACTATCTACAAATGTAACTACTTTTTTAGGAGTGTGGTGGCCCTTATTTTCTTGTCCTTGGAGCCCACCCCTGTTTCCTTTCTTATTTCTGTATGATTGAGATCTAAGCTTTCTATTCCAAATGTAAATTTTATTGCTATCATAATCCCTTTGGTCCCTCAAGTATTTTTCATGCTTGACCTCCATAATAACTCCCTTGGCTTCATTTAAGGATTTTTGTAAAATTGTATCATATTCTGCATATTTAGTACATGTACTGCGTATGCTCAGCTCAGACTGCAATAATTCTATTTCAATAGATACATTAAGCAACTGTTTTTTCTTAAACTCTATCAGCATGTTAATCAGACGGATGGAACAGTCCGTAAGAATGGCATTCCATGCCACAATAAACTCTGTGTCCTCAACAGGAAACGTAGGAAACTTATTAATTCGTAAGCCTCTTGGGATTATGCCCAGGCTTATATATTTTTGTAAGGTCCATATGTCCCATTTTAAACGACATTCTTACGTTAACAAATGCTCAGCTTCTTCAAACAACTTGCTTAACGGAAACTTAGTACGATCTGTAACAAACAAGGTTTCAATTTCAAGTTCGTCTCTCCTTCTCTCCTCTGAACTTGATAGTGAATAGTATTGTAGAGGCAAGTCCATATTTTGAACAGTTTCCATGTTAGCAATTTAATTTCAGCAGTCGGCTATAAATTGATAAATGTGCGGTTAAACTGCAGTGCTCACAAGTGTAAAAGTCACTAGAACATATAGTGAAAGTAGCCAAATATACCAACTGACATTTGTAGCACCTGCTGTGTCCGTGATACACACATATATATATATATATATATATATATATATATATATATATATATATCATATGAACAATGCCTTCATGTCTTACCCCTGTTACGGCTTAAGCACAACACTCCCCTCCTCAATAATATTTCCGTTAGCCAGAACAAAAGTCACACATGTAGTAAGGTCATTGTACTTACTTCCTCCAAATGATGCATACTGCCAGTCCTGGGGATATATGTCCACACTCGTCTGTTTAACGGCCAACCCTTGACCGGTCTCCGTAGCGGTAATCCCTATGGCACTGTAGCATGTGTGTGTGTGAGAAAGGCTTCTACCTTCTTCCGGGTTCTGGCTAAGTTGGCGTGTGACGTATGTCCAGGGGGAGGGGAGGAGTGCGGGTGAACTGGGGGAATACTCCGCTTGCGTCCCCAGATGCCGTTCTTCTCGGGAGACACGATGTACCGCTGGATATCAAAAGAGGTTCATCTGTGCCTCGCTCATGTCCTCAGCATAACCAACCAAATAATGAAGCAGCAGGCACCAGCATGAACAATTATATGATCCTTTATTGGGCAATAAAATTACATGGAAATAAACGGGTTAACAACTTCAAACCCTTCAGGCAACAACAAAGTGGATGGTGGTACTACATGTACCCTAACGCTGACGCGTTTCGGCTATTGCCGTAATCGTAGCTGAAGGGTATCTCTACCAAACTTATATTTAAACCTTATAACATTAAATCATTGGTTAAAAAATGTACCATGTGACAGACACACCTCCACTTTCTAAATCATGTGATCGCTCCCGTATCTTGCCTGTTCTACTTAATTGCCAAATCACTAAAACACTAAAAGTTTAACTATAAGTTTAACACTTCATGGTCCTAGTGCTCATCTCCTATATTAACAGCCTGGTTATCTAACATGTGGATGTGGGTATATATATAATATGTATGACCTTATGTCATATCTTAATGTTAAGCTCACCTTACTTTCAGGATGTTAGCTAGAAATACCAACTATATATTTATCTCCCTAGTAGTTTGCTATCCATTATGACCCATCCACTCACATGTATATAAAGAATTAAAACCAAGCTGGAGATATTTTAAACCACTAAATCTTAAATGTCAGAGGGAAGGTTAGACCTATTTAAAGTACTTATCATATATTCATATAATAAGCAGATTGGATAAACAGCATATTTTCTGGACACACAGGTCAACACCAGTAATTTATTAAATCAAATTCAGAATTGAACCCATTTGGAACTCTGGTGTTTAACCTGTGTATCCAGAAAATTTCTCTCTTAGAAAGGAGAGCATCCCTATCCCCTCCTCTATTGTCAGTGTGTACCACTTCTGCAATAGTCCATGAGAGGGATAAGGGATCTTGATTGTGTTTGTCTTTGAAATGACTAACTAATGCTGTTGTTAGTTTCCCTTGTTTGATGTCGCTTATATGTTCCCTAATCCTGGTCCTAACTTGGCGGGTCGTAAGGCCTGTATATTGAATATTGCAGTCTATACTCTCCTCCTTAAATCTATATTTTTGTGTCTGCTTCATTTGTAGATGAAAGTATTATATCTAGTGACTAAGGGTGTCCTATAACTCCGTTTTTGGGCTGTGTGAGCTCAACATTGGTATACATTTCCAGCACAGTTCTTTACATATCACCTGGGCAGTCACTCTTTGTTTAGGGGCCGGGATGGCTAATTTAAAACTTTTATTACTGCAATAGCCCAATGATGTTTATACTGTGACTCATAGGTCACCATAGCAACTTGTTTGGCGTTTTTTTGTTCTAATTGGGGGAGGGGTTTGTTTGTTAAAGTGTATAAATTCACTTTTTTTTATTCACATGTTGTCTGAAGAAGGGGATACATTATCCTCGAAACATCACATTTGTTAAGTAAATATTATACAAAAAGTCCAGTGAGTGCAAGTCTTTTGTTCCTGCATATCAATTTCTACTAGCACCCTGGCAGTTGTGTAAAAGTGAGAGTGCACATCCTTGCTACAAATATATATATATATATATATATATATATATATATATATATATATACAGGTGGCCCTGTTTTACAACGGTTCAATTTACACCGTTTCAGAATAACAACCTTTTTTTTCAGTCATGTGACTGCTATTGAAAAGCATTGAGAAGCAGTGCATTTATGAAAATAGCCAGTAGGTGGAGCTTTCCGCTTGTGTTGCAGCAAAGCCAAGCAAGCTGAAATTAATCAGTTTAACCAGACCTGAGCTACCGAGCAGTTTTCAAAGGAACAAGATCTTCCTGTCTATAAATCAGTCCAGATTGGAATGCATATAAAGAACTGTTTGCAGAAAAATGCAAGTGAAGTCTGTGTTGTGTGATTATTTTAGTAGGTTTATAATGCAGTTTAGAAAAAAAATTTGTTCATTTAACTTAGTTTAATTATATTCTGTGTTGTGTGATTATTTTATTAGGTTTATAATGCTGTTTAGCATTTAAAGTCTTCATTTCAAAGCTTTAAAAATAATGTATTAGGTGTTACTTATGACAATTTTGAGAGGGGCCTGGAACCTAACTCCCTCACTTCCTATTGACTTACATTATAAACTGGGAATTTACAACGGTTTCAATTTACAACCATTCCTTCTGGAACCTAACCCCGGCGTAAACTGAGGGCTACCTGTATATATATATATATATATATATATATATATATATATATATATATATATATATATATATATAGTTTAAGTGTCGTTGAAAATAATAAGGTGTACACCTTTTGAAAAAACCCAAAATGATGTATATTGATAGATTAACTATTTGGGTTGGGTAGTATCCCTTCTAAAATCCCCAACATGTAAATATCCTGAGAAGGAGTGGTCAATGTTAGTCTTGTGGATTAAATCCTCAAAGTGTAGGATGTGTTTCAAAATCCTATAAAGAAATAAAAAAGCATAGTGCAGTATCGCTAATAGCTATGATGGAAATAAGTATCCTGCTTACCCTTTGAGATGAACCTGAGCCATAATATCAGTAGTCTACGCGTTTTAGTCCTAACCAGGACCTTTCTCAAGACTGATATCGGCTATGGGTTGAAAGGTACCTTAAATAGGGATGTCCAGCCAATCGTTGTGATTCAAACATTGCGCCAAAAAATTCTTGTTTCACCGGATGTGTAACTCCATCTGTTTACTTCCGCCTCTATGGACCATATGTTAAACCGGAATATTCGGTCGGTTGTGTCATATCCGGTTGGGGTCATATCCGGATATGACGTCATTTCCGGTTTTATATATTTCCGGACTTTCGGTTTCAGGGGCTATATCCAATTCTTTGCTATATTACATTACCACACTTAAAGGGTATATTGCAAATGCGGTAGGTGATGGAAATATAAATACTAAAAGTATATATTTATATTTATAGACTCAAGTTCAAATCGGTAGGTGTATGCTTACAACTCCTATTGTACAGATTATGTTCCATCGATATCAAATATATATAGAGGTAGTTACAGGCTTGACGACAATACATCAGCCAAAAAGTCGGTACATAAGCATAAAAGATTAAGCATAAAGAGTAATAAAAAATGAACGCACATGAGGGTATAATATAAATAAACAGTATCATTGTCAGACAGTGACATTAATAAAAAATGAATTAAAAAATAGATTTTTAATTTTTTTAAAAGTAAGCTTAATTGTACAACTCAGCTAAAGATGGAAAATATGAATGATAGACTATATCCAGTCTAGAGAGAATTCATAGAATGTGGATAGACAATCACAGGTAGATCTCTTTAAAAGGGGCCCTTTCACTTGTTTGGCGCTGAAGATATTATTACATTCCATGTTTCCGAATATGGGCCCAATAGAATAAAAAAAATGCATGGGGCAATGCAGGACAGATGGCAAGCAACCCAGGACAGACCACTAAAATCGGGACAGTTGGGGTTTCAGACCTTAAAAGCATACCTTAGACAGAACCTGGCTCTGATAATGATAAATCTTCTACTTTTTGGGGTTTGAGCACCCAAATGCAGATGCCCTGTGTTTATGGTAAGTTTAGTGTTTGCATTGTCTAGAAAACATATCTCCGACTCACATTCTCTAAGCAAATTAATCAAAGACTATACTCATTTGAAGGACTCAATTTGCATTTGGAGTGGATTAAGGTATAGTCTAGAAAGAAGTTTGTCATGGGCAATATTTTTTTTAGAATCAATGATCTTAATAACTTTTACTTAAACAGGGGTCAACTGTTTGGTCACCCTGAGATATTTTTTACTGGAAAGGTATCGTGAAGGCATTCGGCATGTAGTATTTTGCAGTCATCTCCCATTTCTTACCCCATTCGTAGAAAAAAATTGTGACTTTATTGGAGATGCCTAATATATTTTACATTAAAGGGACAGTAAACACCTTGAGATTTGTGTGTAAAATGTTTACTTATGCATAATCAAGCACATTTAAGAATAAAGCCCAGATTGACTCCTCCAAATAAGGTAAATGGTGGGGGCACTTTGACTAATGAAAAATACTTGCCGTAAACAGGATGTTAATTTGTTTTAAAAACATTAATACTTGGCTGATATGTTATTATATACTAACACAACAGATATGTCTTGTAATTACAAGGCGTTTACTGTCCCTTTAAATGAGGAGTTAGCTTACAAAAGGTATGGAAATTAGATTGGGCACACAGTATACAGTACAAATTGATATGAGATTTAACTTAAAGGGCCATAATACCCAAATGTTTAAACACTTGAAAGTGATGCAGCATAGCTGTAAAAAGCTGAATAGAAAATATCTCCTGAACATCTCTATGTAAAAAAGAAAGACATTTTACCTCAAAAGTTCCTCAGTAGCCACCTCCCATTGTAAAGGATTTCTAAGCAGCATTTTAGTATGTCTGTCCTGGGACAGCTGAAAGGATGAGCCTCGTGAACTCTCATATTATTTCACCAATCAGGTAAAGGAAGCTTACTATGAAATCTCATGAGAGTTAAGTCAAATCTCATGAGATCACAGTAAGAGTTCATGACCTCAGCACTGATGATGCTGATTGGCTGCTGTTCATTTCTTCATTTTTTTTTATTTTTACCTGCAGCTGGGAGCAGCTGAGTATAACTTTTTTAACAGAACTAACTCTGCTGAGCTGAGGAGATTGTGAGGTAAAATATCTTCATTTTTTACATAGAGATGCTCAGGTGATATTTTCCTGTCAGCTTTTTACAGTTATACTGCATCAGTTTCAAGTGCTTTAGCATATGAGTATTATGTCCCTTTAATATGATTATCAGCCAAACCACTGAGACCACCCCAACTGTATTAACAGTAACAGAAACCCCATCAATATAAACACTATACACAACCACCTATATGACATTAATTTGTTTTCCAAATCTAACAGCATCTAAACATCCAAGTCTATCAAAATCATGTCATTTTAAGAACTCTCTGAAATTGTGATGTCACATTGTCGGTGGGCAAATGTGCACGTGGCATGGCACTTGACTAGCAGAGCTCAGGCTTAAAATTATGTGTGGGGCATGGAGAAAAATAGCCAGATCATTTTCCACTAAGAGACAATGCAATGCTATCTTGACTCAAAAGAGGACTAGTGGTAAGTCACACAGTGAAGGAGTTCATTCCTGGCTATCAAAACTTTGATCAAATATAATAAATTAAACTCTGCTTTGACTTGATGAATTAGACTTATTTTTTCCTTTTATTAAGAACTTGTTAATGGGAAAGTTTAAAATGACAGAAAGTATTTAATTGCTGAAGGCCACTGTTTTTTGTGCAAATTCTGTGTAGAGTTGTAATTTTTATAAGCAAAATAAATCTGCACCTGTGCAGAATTCCTACACTCTAATTCATCTTCAGGTCATGCAGCTCTGTCCTCAGCCTGGCCAAACAAGTCTATTTCTCCTCCCATGTGTTAACTCACACGTGAAAAAGCCCAGAAGGCTGTTCTCAACATTTGAATCCCTTCTATGTCCACCTGCACCACCGCCCACTACCAAACTCCCTGCTCGGAATATTGCTGATAACTTTAATGCAACAATGCAATTAGAAAAACTCTCTCCCTGACACCCCTTAAACCCAGTTTTCCTACCCACCCCTTCTATTAGCAAAACTCTCTGCTGCTTTCCTCCTGTAACAAAGGAAGAAGTCTTCATACTCCTATGTTCAGCTTGTCTCACAATATGCCCACTTAGACCTATTCCTTCTCGACGTCTTTCCTCTCTCTCTCTGCTTCTCTAACCCCTGCCCTAACATATCTTTAACTAGTCTTTCATCACTGCCAAATTTCCTGACACATTCAAGCATTTGTCAATCACACCAATCCTAAATAAGGCCATCTAACTCAATTTCTCTCAACTAGCTCCTTACTTGATCCACTAAAATGTGGTTTCCACCCTAAACCCTCAACAGAAACTACTTGCACTAAAGTAAAAAATTATCTGCTATCAGTTAAAGCAAAGGGACACTACTCCTTACTAATTCTTCTAGATTTATCTGCTGCTTTTGACACAGTTGACCATTCTCTATTCTTAGAAATCATACATTCAATTTGGCATCTTTTGGTTTGCTTCATATCTCTCAAACCGCTTGTTTTCAGTTTCCTTTAACAGCATATCCTCTGATCCTTTGCCTCTTTCAGTCGGAGTACAGCATGGCTCTTTCCTGGGTCCCTTGCTTTTTTTTCTATACATCCTCCTTTTGAAATCCTCCTCTGGGTTACAGAACCACTTATACACTGATGAAACTCAAATCTATCTTTCCTCTCCTGATATCTCTCCCTCTTTACCAGATTACCAACTGCTTCCCTGCAATTTCCTCATGGATGTCCTTGCACTATCTGCAATTCAAGCTATCTAAAACTGAGCTGTTTCTTATTCCTCCCTCTTCGAGACATCCAACACCTGGTATTTCTCTTACAGTTAGAGACTCTGGCCTCTAGTTATCAAACTGTCAACCGCAAATACGCTGGAATTCCGCAGCGTATTTGTGGCGAGGCTGATTCGCCTTAGTTATCAAGCCCTACAGCCCGGCAAAAGTAGAATTTAGTGATGTAACCTACGATCCGCCGGACTCAGTCCGACATAGATCGATGGTTACGTCACTACAGATGTTCCAAACGCAAGTTCGGCACAATCTGACTACTTTTGGTAGTTATCAAATACCTACCAAGTACGCTCGCCACTATTCCGGGCCAGCGTACATGGTTTTCAATCCGCCGCCCTAGAGGCAGCGGATCCCATAGGAATCAATGGGAGTCTGACAGCAGTGAGAGCTCGTGTTCGCTGCTGCCCGATATCCCATTGATTCCTATGGGAAGTGTCTGCACCTAACACCCTAACATGTACCCCGAGCCTAAACACCCCTAATCTGCCCCCCCTACACCGCCGCCGCCTACATTATACTTATTAACCCCTATACCGCCGCTCCTGGACCCCGCCGCAACTAAATAAACTTACTAACCCCTAAACCGCCGCTCCCGGACCCCGCCGCAACTATAATAAATATTTTAACCCCTAAACCTCCGCTCCCGGAACCCGCCGCCACCTACATAATACCTATTACCCCTAATCTGCCACCCCCTATACCGCCGCCACCTATATTAAATTTATTAACCCCTATCCTGCCCCCCATACCGCTGCCACCTATCTTAAACTTATTAACCCCTATCCTGCCCCCCCTACACCGCCACCAGCTATCTTAAACTTATTAACCCTATCCTGCCCCCCCTATACCGCCGCCACCTATCTTACACTTATTAACCGCTATCCTGCCCCCCCATACCGCCGCCACCTATCTTAAACTTATTAACCCCTATCCTGCCCCCCTACACCGCTGCCACTATATTAAACTTATTAACCCCTAAGTCTAACCCTAACACCCCCCTAACTTAAATATTATTTAAATAAATGTAAATAAAAATTACTATTATTAACTAAATTATTCCTATTTAAAAATAAATACTTACCTGTAAAATAAACCCTAAGATAGCTACAATATAACTAATAATTATATTGTAGCTATTTTAGGGTTTATATTTATTTTACAGGCAACTTTGTATTTATTTTAACCAGGTACAATAGTTATTAAATAGTTATTAACTATTTAATAACTACCTAGCTAAAATACTTACAAAATTACCTGTAAAATAAATCCTAACCTAAGTTACAATTAAACCTAACACTACACTATCATTAAATTAATTAAATAAATTAACTACAATTAGCTAAAATTAAATTCAATTAAATAAACTAAACTATAGTACAAAAAACAAAAAAACACTAAATTACAGAAAATAAAAAAAGAATTCCAAGAAGTTTAAACTAATTACACCTAATCTAAGCCCCTAATAAAATAATAAAGCCCCCCAAAATAAAAAAATGCCCTACCCTATTCTAAATGACAAAGTAATTAGCTCTTTTACCAGCCCTTAAAAGGGCTTTTTGGAGGGGAATTGCCCCAAAGTAATCAGCTCTTTTACCTGTAAAAAAAAAAACACCCCCCCCAACATTAAAACCCACCACCCACATACACCCTTAGGTTAGGATTTATTTTACAGGTAATTTTGTAAGTATTTTAGCTAGGTAGCTATTAAATAGTTGTGAGTGTAGGGGATATAGTAGTGCGCTGGTGTAGGGGTAGTTACCAAACACCTAAAAATAGAAAGATCCTTCCGTCTTTCAAAAAACGATAGAGTGAGTAAATGGGGGTGATAGGTGCGCTACTGAAAGCTGAAGGTATACTGAAATTTTTTTTAATGATATATATCAAAAAAGTTATATGTTTATGTGAAATAGATAATGTGGGTTACAAGGTGAAATGTGTTACAATAAATAGTAACTAATTAGTGTTCAATACTACAATACCACTCTGGAGGAATAAGAAAGAATAAATGTAGTCAATGTAAACGAAAAATATTTTATACAAAATTGCATGTAAAACAATATACTAAAAACATCAAAATTAAGGGACGTCTCCCTTACTATGTAAAATATACAAAATAAAAACAAAGATTAGTGACACTTTCAATAATGATTACATAAGCTGCCCCATACATTAAAAATATATGTATGCAAATGTCCGTTTCTTTGAACGTTAGGCAGGTTAAATGATATTGATATACCCTGCTGTACTCAAATGGATATTAGCAGTTCAGACGTGCAGTTTCAAATATGCATGAGCGTTTTAGCCAATATTAATGTAGAGAGTTATTTTGAGATTAGTATTATCTCCGGTTGAAGCAGTTTATAAGACAATATTTTCTTAATAGAATCGAGTACCTGTTGGTCTCCAGACCCGTCTTACCGCATCCGATTCGACTTTATAAAGCTCTTCTGAGCGAAACGCGTCGACCTTGTGACTGCTGACCCTACAATTGTGTGAATCAAATACACAAAGAGACTCTTTTTCTTATACCAAATTATCTCAGTTTTAATACTGTAACAACCCGGGTTGTCTAATATACCTCTTTTGGAACCTCAAAGTCCTGCGTGCATCAAGCACTAAGTGCAGGCTTTTTCCACAAACATTGTTATCTTATAAAAGTTTCTATTTCATCATCTACAAGAATCTGCCTGTCTTCTAAACACTCCCAGCCAATCCCACCCGAGATACCAAGTTGTGACGTCAGACGCCAAGACACATGCGGCACTGATCAGTCACCAGGTGAGAAGGGGAATCGGATGCGGTAAGACGGGTCTGGAGACCAACAGGTACTCGATTCTATTAAGAAAATATTGTCTTATAAACTGCTTCAACCGGAGATAATACTAATCTCAAAATAACTCTCTACATTAATATTGGCTAAAACGCTCATGCATATTTGAAACTGCACGTCTGAACTGCTAATATCCATTTGAGTACAGCAGGGTATATCAATATCATTTAACCTGCCTAACGTTCAAAGAAACGGACATTTGCATACATATATTTTTAATGTATGGGGCAGCTTATGTAATCATTATTGAAAGTGTCACTAATCTTTGTTTTTATTTTGTATATTTTACATAGTAAGGGAGACGTCCCTTAATTTTGATGTTTTTAGTATATTGTTTTACATGCAATTTTGTATAAAATATTTTTCGTTTACATTGACTACATTTATTCTTTCTTATTCCTCCAGAGTGGTATTGTAGTATTGAACACTAATTAGTTACTATTTATTGTAACACATTTCACCTTGTAACCCACCTTATCTATTTCACATAAACATATAACTTTTTTGATATATATCATTAAAAAAAATTTCAGTATACCTTCAGGTTTCAGTAGCGCACCTATCACCCCCAGCTATTAAATAGTTATTAACTATTTAATAACTATTCTACCTAGTTAAAATAAATACATAGTTGCCTGTAAAATAAAAATAAATCCTAAAATAGCTACAATATAATTATTAATTATATTGTAGCTATCGTAGGGTTTATTTTACAGGTAAGTATTTATTTTTAAATAGGAATAATTTACACCTAGATTTAGAGTTCTACGTTAGCCGTCAAAACCAGCGTTAGGGGGTCCTAACGCTGGTTTTGGCCGCCCGCTGGTATTTAGAGTCAGTCAGGAAAGGGTCTAACGCTCACTTTCCAGCCGCAACTTTTCCATACCGCAGATCCCCCTACGCCAATTGCGTAGCCTATCTTTTCAATGGGATCTTTCTAGCGCCGGTATTTAGAGTCTTGGCTGAAGTGAGAGTTAGAAATCTAACGACAAGACTCCAGCTGCAGAGAAAAGCCAGGAGTTAAGAGCTTTCTGGGCTAACGCCGGTTCATAAAGCTCTTAACTACTGTGCTCTAAAGTACACTAACACCCATAAACTACCTATGTACCCCTAAACCGAGGCCCCCCCCCCACATAGCTGCCACTCTAATATTTTTTTTAACCCCTAATCTGCCGACCGCACACCGCCGCAACCTACATTATCCCAATGTACCCCTAATCTGCTGCCCCTAACACCGCCGACCCCTACATAATATTTATTAACCCCTAATCTGCACCCCCACCCAACGTCGCCGCTACCTTACCTACAATTATTAACCCCTAATCTGCCAACCGGACCTCACCGCTACTCTAATAAATGTATTAACCCCTAAAGCTAAGTCTTTCCCTAACCCTAACACCCCCCTAAGTTAAATATAATTTTAATCTAATGAAATAAATCTTATTAAATAAATTATTCCTATTTAAAGCTAAATACTTACCTGTAAAATAAACCCTAATATAGCTACAATATAAATAATAATTATATTGTAGCTATTTTAGGATTAATATTTATTTTACAGGCAACTTTGTATTTATTTTAACTAGGTACAATAGCTATTAAATAGTTAAGAACTATTTAATAGCTACCTAGTTAAAATAATTACAAAATTACCTGGATGAAGACATAGCCCGGATAGGAGGAAGACTTCGGACCCTCTTCTGGATGGATCGGTGATACTCGGCGTGGTGAAGATAAGGTAGGAAGATCTTCAGGGGCTTAGTGTTAGTTTTACTTAAGGGGGGTTTTGGGTTAGATTAGGGGTATGTGGGTGGTGGGTTGTAATGTTGGGGGGGGGGTATTGTATGTTTTTTTTTTACAGGCAAAAGAGCAGAATTCTTTGGGGCATGCCCCGCAAAAAGCCCTTTTAAGGGCTGGTAAGGTAAAAGAGCTTTTCAATTTTTATTTTAGAATAGGGTAGGGCATTTTTTTATTTTGGGGGGCTTTGTTATTTTATTAGGGGGCTTAGAGTACGTGTAATTAGTTTAAAATTGTTGTAATATTTTTATAATGTTTGTAAATTATTTTTTTATTTTTTGTAACTTAGTTCTTTTTTTATTTTTTATAACTTATTTCTTTTTTTATTTTTTGTACTTTAGTTAGTGTATTTATTTGTATTTATTTGTAGGTATTTGTATTTAATTTATTTATTGATAGTGTAGTGTTAGGTTTAATTGTAGATAATTGTAGGTAGTTTATTTAATTCATTTATTGATAGTGTAGTGTTAGGTTTAATTGTAACTTAGGTTAGGATTTATTTTACAGGTACTTTTGTAATTATTTTAACTAGGTAGCTATTAAATAGTAAATAACTATTTAATAGCTATTGTACCTAGTTAAAATAAATACGAAGTTGCCTGTAAAATAAATATTAATCCTAAAATAGCTACAATATCATTATTATTTAAGGTAAGTATTTAGCTTTAAATAGGAATAATTTATTTAATAAGATTTATTTTATTTCGTTATAAAAATTATATTTAACTTAGGGGGGTGTTAGTGTTAGGGTTAGACTTAGCTTTAGGGGTTAATACATTTATTAGAGTAGCGGTGAGGTCCGGTTGGCAGATTAGGGGTTAATAATTGTAGGTAGGTAGCGGCAACGTTTGGGGGGGCATATTAGGGGGTAATAAATATAATATAGGGGTCGGCGGGGGTTAGGGGCAGCAGATTAGGGGTTCATAGGGATAACGTAGGTTGCAGCGGTGTACGGAGCGGCAGATTAGGGGTTAATAATAATATGTTGGGGTCATCGATAGCGGGGGCAGCAGATTAGAGGTTAATAAGTGTAAGGTTAGGGGTGTTTAGACTCGGGGTACATGTTAGGGTATTAGGTGCAGACTTAGGGAGTGTTTCCCCATAGGAAACAATGGGGCTGCGTTAGGAGCTGAACGCTGCTTTTTTGCAGGTGTTAGGTTTTTTTTCAGCTCAAACAGCCCCATTGTTTCCTATGGGGGAACCGTGCACAAGCACGTTTTTGAAGCTGGACGCGTCCGTAAGCACCGCTGGTATTGAGAGTTGCAGTGGCGGTAAATTATGCTCTACGCTCCCTTTTTGGAACCTAACGCAGCCCTTCTGTGAACTCTAAATACCAGTGGTATTTAAAAGGTGTGGGGGAAAAAAAGCATGCGTAGCTAACTCACCCCTTTGGCCGCAGAACTCTAAATCTAGGCATTAGTTAATAATAGTAAGTTTTATTTAGATTTATTAAAATAATATTAAAGTTAAGGGGGGGTGTTAGTGTTAGTGTTAGACTTAGGTTTAGAGGTTGATAAGTTTAATATAGGTGGCGGCGGGGTCCAGGAGCGGCGGTTTAGGGGGTAATAACTTTGTTTAGGTGCGGGGGGCTCCGGGAGCGGCGGTTTAGGGGGTAAAACAGTGTAGTTTAGTGTGGGTGCTTAGTGACAGGCTAGCAAGAAAGCTGCGAAGAAGCAGATGAGCAGCGAAAACGATGACTGTCAGTTAACAACAGTCCACTGCTCATCGCTCCGTACTTGGTGCGCGGCTTCTTGACAGCTTTCTTGATGGCTTCATACATAGAGGCCTCTGTCTCAGATCCACTGTCTTAGTCTCACACTTGACTCTGAACTCACATTCACTGCACATATACAAACGCTCACCAAATCCTGCTGTGAACACCTATGCAACGTTTTTAGAATTCTTTCTTTCCTTACTCAAGAAACTACAAAAATAATAATTCCCTCATTTTGTCATGCATTAAACACTGCAATCTACCTCTAAATGGCCTTCCCAAATACCGCCTCTCCCCCCTCCAATCTTTTATGAATACTAGATTAGTCATCCTAACTCACCAATCTACACCAGCTGCTCTGCTCTGCCAGTCTCTGCACTGGCTTCCCAGAATACAATTCAAAATATACACCCTAACCTATAAAGCACCCAAAAGCTTTACTTCCAACTATATTTCTTCTCTCATCTCCAAATACTCCCTGACCCACCCTCTTCGATTAACCATTGACCTGTTTCTTTCCACTCTTATTATTTCTCAGGGTTGTTTTTTATTTTTGGGGGGCTGCATAGGGGACACCCTATTTCACTTCTGTTGTTCCATATGCTTAGGGTTCTTTCGGGTGAACATAGTTTGATGGGTCATGTGTTTATTGGGTGGATAAGGGTATTTAAAATGCTTTATAAGTCTGAATAAAGATTTAAAAATATGGCTGAGATTTCAATTTCTTGAGGTTAGGGCTCAAGAACAGTCCTCAACAGAGAGCTATCCCTATAACTGTGATTAATAGAACTCTGTAATGTTAAAAGGGATCAATGTCAGATATTTCTTTATAATTCTTATCCAACGATAAAGGGAAAAAGAAGAATTACCCTTTTTTCGCTTATCAGTCATAAAGGGAAGAGTTTATTTATCACCCCCATTTTTATTTTACGTTACTAATAATGAGATTGTGTTCTATGCTCTGCCAATGCAAATTATTATTATTTTTTATAATATTTTCACCTGTACTACCACATTTATAAAAGGAAATCTGCAGGATCTTTTGGCACTCCACAAATACCCGATGATAATAATGATAATATATCGCCTTTCCCGTTTCACTTTTATTCATCCACATTAAATTATTTACCTCACATGTGCTCTAAGGTTAAGAACTTTTTGTAGCACGTACTAATACTCGTTTTCCCTCTTTCTTCTTCACCCTTTTTTTACTTTAAAGTGATGGTAAACTTTAAATAATCAAATGCCATAAATGTAATCTTTGCAATTAAAAATATATATATGTACTTTTTTTGTTTTTTAATCCTTCCGTGAAAGGGTTAAATTAGTGCATATAGTAATGCTTCTATTACAATGTTATGCCGGCCCACTTTGAACTCTTTTTTTTATGACAATACCAGTGAACATCAGATTTTGAAGTCCAGCCCCTTTCAAGCCCTTAGAAAGCCTATGTAGAGCGTGGATGTGACTGCTCTATACATCACAGCCCAGCCAAAAGAAGAAATGAAGGGGGCGGAGGAAAAGACAATACCAATAAGGATTATAATTATTTTATTATAAAATATGTAATATGTAAACTGACCTATTTTACCTGCTAGAGTGCATTACATTGTTTACAGTCAGCTTCTTTATTTTTATTTGAAATAACTGTTGTATCCCCAAATAAACTGAACATTTCTGTAAGTTAAGTACTAGTAATAGAAAAACTAGACAGTTTAGATAAAATTATGCTTTCAGTGTGACAGAGAAATACTAAAATGTTAATTTTCCATCGTTCTCACTAAGGGCCCAATGATCTAAAGCTCTTTGCTCTGGTGAGATGATCTAAAGCTCTTTGCTCTGGTGAGATGATCTAAAGCTCTTTGCTCTGGTGAGATGATCTAAAGCTCTTTGCTCTGGTGAGATGATCTAAAGCTCTTTGCTCTGGTGAGATGATCTAAAGCTCTTTGCTCTGGTGAGATGATCTAAAGCTCTTTGCTCTGGTGAGATGATCTAAAGCTCTTTGCTCTGGTGAGATGATCTAAAGCTCTTTGCTCTGGTGAGATGATCTAAAGCTCTTTGCTCTGGTGAGATGATTTAAGATTTCTCATCAGTACAGAAAGGTCCCTCAAATTATTTTAGAAAGGCAAATTTTAGGCTGAGAGCTGTTTATCAAGCTATATATAGTTCTGGATATGAATGAGAGGCACATACATTATTATATAATGCTAAAAAAAAGCCCCCACAGATTTTCTGTGATTTCTCTCCATGCTGACAAGCTTTTGATCATCAATTCCCTATGTACTGTTTTTTTAGAAAACAAAGAGAAAAAAACATGAGGGGGCTTTGTGTAAATAATTAGACAGATAAGCTAATGAGGTATGGTCTACAAGTTCATCCCATTTCATTGCGTTGTGGTTTAATTAGCAGAAACCGCAATTTCATATACAAAAATAAACCAAAATGAGCAATTTCACATATATTTTAATCTCTGCAGCTGGTATAACAAGTCATTGGAAACAAAATAGTAACATATGGATATACATATTAAGGAATTATCACCAATTTCTCAACCTAAATTTAATTTTATGACTGTCATCTAATCTTTTTTTTTCCTTCTTCTGTTTATTATGATTTCCCCATGTGACACAACAAACTGTACAAACCCATGCAAAAGATGTAATGCCACCAAACAAGATGGATTTGCAAATAATCTGATCTTGGTTGCTTCAACTTAAAGGAATAGTAAAGTCCAAATTAAACTTTCATGATTCAGATAGGGCATGTCATTTTTTTTTTTAATTCTTTATTTATGAACAACAATGTGTATGACATAAAGAAAAAAAATAAATTAAACCCCACATGGGGTGCGGTAGAGAGATACATAGTATACATATAAAGCATTTACCTATTCGAGGAAAATTAGATGTGTATCTTTACAATTTTAACTGCACATTGTCGATACTTTTTTACTTTACAGGAACAGTACAATGGAAACCCAAACAAACCAGAAACAAAACCATAAACATAACAAAACAAAACAAAAAAAAGGGGAAGGGAAAGGAAAGGAGAAGGAAGAAGGGAGCCTATTTACCAAAGCCCTAGCAAAAACAATTCGGAAACTCTAAGAGGATATAATAGATGTTCAATTTCAGTAGGGGGGAGTGCTTTTTAAAAAAAAAAAACTATTAATGTCCTCCTCGTTATCTATGATAATATTAAATTGTTCAAGGACACATTGTTTTTCAAACAATTTTTAATTTCCGGGATACTAGGAACCGTTCGCATTTTCCATTTTTTAAAGATGAGATATCTAGCGGCCAATATGGCCGTGTTAATAATTTTGGTGTTGAGCCAATTATTTTCTGAGTTAAGGCAAAGAAAAACTATGTTCATTGATGACAAAGTCAAAGAGGGGACATTCAATATCTTACGAAGCCAGAATTGGACTTTGAACCAGACATTTCTAATTTTTGGGCAGGTCCATATCATGTGCAGAAGGTTCGCTGATGGGAATGAGCACTTGGGACAGGCGCTGAAGTTAACGTTTCCACATTTAGATCCCTTTCCTGGGGAAAAATAAGTCATATGAAGTAATTTCAAGTGTGACTCCCTCCAAGTAGAGGAAAAGGTTACTCGAGTTGCTTCTTGAATTGAGAGATGAGGAAGTTTAGGGTCCAGTTCTTGAGTTAACAATGTAGCCCACTTAGTACAAAGTTTGTCAAGATTAACTGTGCCTCTATCAGAAACCAGGATTATGTAACCATGAGTGATTGACATATATCCATTTTTAACTAAAGTAAACCAGTTCTCAATGTTCCCTAAGGACCAATTCCACCCATAGTCATTTGTGAGTTTCAGAGCCTAATGTCTAGCCTGGAGATACGCAAAAAATATCTATGCGGGAGATTAAATTCTGTTCTAAGAGCGTCAAATGATTTGACGCAGCTTTTCTCTATGTCTAATATCTGAAATACATTGGAAAGCCCTTCAGCCTTCCATTTTAAAAAAGAGTGTTGAAGATATTCCTGCTTGAAATTGAGGATTCCCCGAGAATGGAATATAACTCGATACACGATGTTCTATAGCTAACAAATTGCAGATCTTTTTCCATACTAGAATTGGATTATATAAAGATCTGAGTTTTTTTATGTGAGATGGAATATGGGTGGTGTCAGAGTGTCAGAGTGGATAAGCGCAGCGAGAGAGAGGGTTTGTTATACTTTTTTCAAGATCATTGTTTGTGACATAGTTTCTCAAAAATAACCAGTCAGTCACTATGCGGGCTAGGAAAACATAATTGTAAGCCCTAAGGTCAGGTAAAGCCAAGCTTTACCATATCTTACTGGAATGAAAAGTTTCAAAAGAGAAATGTTTCGAAAGAGAATTTCTGGACCTCCTATTTTGCCATATAAATGATCGCAATTGAGAGTTGAAAATAATTAATTCCTTCCTTTTTAGAAGCAAGGGAATATTCTGAAAAATATAAAGCATTTTAGGGAGGAGAATCATCTTGTATGCTGCTATGCGCCCAGATAGGGAAAGAGTTAGGTTATGCCAATTTTTGAAGGTGTCTTTAATTTTATTTAAGGTTGGAGTAATATTAAGAAAATACCAGCTATCAGGATTAGTAGATACAATTATACCCAAGTACCTGAAAGAGTCATGAACTATGGAAAAAGGTACGCTTGTACAAGTGTCGCCTGTCTGCCTGATAAAAAGAAATTCGGATTTTGTTATGACTTTGTACCCAGAAAAAGAACCAAACTGCTGTATAATTGAAAGAAGTGTAGGTATGTTCGTGCGTGTGTTAGTCATATATATAAGGATATCATCTGCATAAAGTACTATCTTTAGTTCCTTCCTGCCTATTTTAATTCCCTCTAATTGATATCTGATTAATATAGCAAGAGGTTTGATAGCAATGTTAAAAAGAAGCGGGGAAAGGGGACACCCTTGCCTGGTTCCCCTATGAAGAGTTATTTCGGGAGACAACTGGGCGTTGACTACCATCCTCGTAGAGGCCTTTCGGTATAGTTTTTCAACAAACTTGGTAAAATTGCCTTTCAGTCAGAATTGTTCTAAGGAAAATAAAAAATGGTCATGACGGACTGAATCAAAGGCCTTTTCGGCATCTATAGCTAAAATTGCTAAATCCAAGATAATCCCTTTCCCTGTTTGACCAATACCCTCAGTAGTCAAAAAATAATCTAAAGCGAGAAGAAGTTCCCTTATTTTAGCCGTAGAGTTCCTATTCTTCATAAAACCAGCCTGGTCTGTATTGATAATAGAAGGAAGAAGAAATTGGAGCCGTTGGGCCAAGATGGAAGTTAGCAATTTATAGTCTGTGTTCATAAGAGCAATGGGTCTATAATATTCCTTCAAAGTTGGGTCTTTTCCCCTTTTTAGTATCAGGGTCGCATATGAGGTTGTGAAATTAGCTGTAGGTTTGTTCCCTTCTATATATATATATATGATTAAATAAAGAAGTAAGATAAGGCATTATAGTAGAAGATAACATTTTATAAAATTCATTAGGCAGTGGATCCGGGCCAGGCACCTTGTTATGAGCCAACCTTTTAATTGTATTAACCACTTCTAATTCAGTGATAGGAGAATAAAGATCTTCAAGTGAAGCAGCAGTTAATGAAGGATAGGAAATTTTTCTCCAAAAATCCTCACGCTCCTTAATATTAGAAGTTCTGGCAGAGTATATATCGCTATAGTAATTAAAAAAAGTTTGGACAAGTTCTTCTGATGATCTAAGCATTTGGCCTTCTATATGTAGGGAGTCTATCAACTGAGAAACTGTGTCCTGCTTAACGAGTTTTGCTAAAAGTTTCCCAGTTTTATTCCCATGTCTGTGTAATTTTGCTGAAAACCTAATGTCCTTTTGCATTGATTTATATAGCAACAATGAGTCTCTCTCATCTAATGCAGAGATGTATTTAGCCCATTTCTGCGCTGTCCTTTCAACTAATTATGAATTGTAAGCATTTGTGACCGCACGTAACAGTTCATTCTCACGCCTTTTAAATTTCCTAGACCGCCTAATGCTATATGCTAAAATTTCCCCCGCTTTGGCAGTTTCCCAGAATAGGGCAGGACGGTTTTTAGCTTCAGAGTTAAATGAGGCAAATTCCACAAACTTTACTTAAAGCCAATTTTTAAATTTAAAATTAGAGAATAAAAACATGGGAAAGAAAAAACGGTTATTTGTAGATGAAGAAACACTGGACTGAAGCTCGAAGCAAATGGGGGCATGATCTGAGACCACAATAGGAAGAATTTGAGCCAAGACTTTATGTTTACATAGTCTTTCATCAATCAAAAATAGGTCAATCCATGAAAGTGATTTGTGTGTTTTTGAAAGGCATGTAAAATCACGTGTATCAGGATTTTGTCACCTCCATATATCCTGCACTCTTAGATTAGTGAAAATCCTGGAGAAAAGTCTTGACTCTAGGTTGTCTCTTTTAGTCTTTTTAGAAACAACATTCTGTCTCAGTCTATCGATAAGATACTGAGGAGCCATATTGAAGTCGACACCCATTATTAAAAAACCTTCTGCACAGGTCATGAGCTTAGCCTGCAATGTATCCCAGAAAGATAAAATAAAAATATTTGGAGCGTATATATTGCATAAAGTATAAAGAACTTTGGCAATTTTAATTTTCAGTATAAGGTAACTCCCCTCTTTGTCTGACTCATTATGCAATATCAAATAGTAAGGATAGGGGGGAGGAGTGAGGATAAAGAGGGGATTAGTAGCACTATTATCCTAAATATTGTGACAAGCTGTTGTACAACAGCATATATATACCGCTAGGAGGTTAGAAAAATATATTTAAAAAATCAAGTTTTTATTACATTACTTAAAATCTAAAACAAGGTTTAGAAAAAGCGATATACTAATCGCCCAAATGTTACCCACAACTACTAAAGCAAAAAGAAACACTTTAAATCCAGTATTACTGCAAAGCTATTTAAATGTCACCCCCTTTATTCCTGGCCGATAACAGGAAACATTGGCATCAGGTGACAGGGGTGACACAGGATAGCGTGTACAGGAAGTTTCTAAATTACCAAAAAGTAGTTGCTATTGCTCAAATATTATTAAAACCAGCACACAAACGCGTTTCGGCCGTTATAAGGCCTTTCTCAATGTGTTATTGATTGGAAAAGTGACAAGCCGATTGACCATCATGCAACCCTTTTAAACCCTGCACCAAACAGTAAGTGCCAATCAAAGCATAGCAGGCGGATGCGCCCCCCCAGTGGCCAATCACATTAATTTGCTTATGTGCTGGAGGCAAACCGCAAGTTACCAGCGCAAGGATTGGATGTTATGTAGTGAGCAAGGGTCCAATCATCTTCCAGCCTAATATCGAGCCTCTCATCCTAATGCTTATGTGACTCGCAAGTCAATTGAACGATCGGCAATCATTAGTGACAAAGTAGCTTCATTACGACGGGGTATTTTCTAGTATGATCCACTCCTATTTATCCATCGTTCTATCAGGGCCAAACTACACTGAGCATATCATCGCTGTGGACCATATATGTGTAACATGACCTAATAATGACAGTACTTGATGTACACTTCTATTTCTACCCTGTCAAATGCTGCATGTTAAAATTATTAAGAGAGCTCGTCATATATTAACTGTAAGATCAGGCAAGAGAATCGGGTTGACAAATATCAGAATTTAAATTTAATACAGGACATGCACTAAATGAATTTTTCATTGTAGACCCTAAAAAACACATGCACAATGTCATAACTTGCATATGCCACAATCACATGCTAGTAATATATTTATGACGATGTGATATTGCGAGGAGCTACAAAGGGGGCCCAAACCTATTCCGGTGTGATACAGGTTCTGAATACTGATTCATTAAAGGGACAGTCAAGTCCAAAAAAAACTTTCATGTTTCAAATAGGGCATGTAATTTTAAACAACTTTCCAATTTACTTTTTATCAACAATTTTGCTTTGTTCTCTTGGTATTCTAGCTGAAAGCAAACCTAGGAAGGCACATATGATAATTTCTAAGCCCTTGAAGACTGCCTCTATTTTATTTACTTTTCACAGCAGGGGAGAGCTAGCTCATGTAGGCCATATAGATAACATTGTGATCACGCCCGTGGCTAGTGGCAGACACTGCACTAATTGGCTAAAATGCAAGTCAATAGATAATAACTAAAAGTCATGTGATTAGGGGCGGTCAGAAGATGCTTAGATACAAGTTAGTCACAGAAATAAAAAGTGTATTAATATAACAGTGTTGGTTTTACAAAACTGGGGTATGGGTAATAAAGGGATTATCTATCTTTTTAAACAACAAAAATTCTGGTGTTGACTGTCCCTTTAAGACAAAAGAGATTTTTTTCTATATTGAGAATATCACCTGTAATGTCACCTTTATTTTTAGTCTGGTAACCCATTCGGGGTGCACATCTTGAATATTAATGGGTAATAGATTGCTAATCATATGTCAATAGATACTATGAATTGAGTATCATATAGATACTTATAGATTGTGACTAGTCATACCCACATTATCCATAGTATATATATATAGCCATTATTGCAATCAAAAATAACTCTAGAGTTATAAGATAAAATGTTATCAATAACTCTGGTTATATATATGATTGCTCATAAGTTAATTAGCTTTTCTATAAATAAACCCAAAAATTATTATTCTCATTCATGCCATGGGGCATGTTGGAGTTAAGTCTAAAGATCCATCTGGCCTCTTTTTTGTGAAGGGCCTGTTCAGTATCCCCTTCTCTAATCCCAGGTTTTAACCTCTCTAATCCCCAGCACTTGAAAGAGTTTTTCCATTATGATTTGTTAGAAAATGTCTGGCTACACTTGTTATTTTTTTTTTTTTTTTTGCCATTTTCCAAGTCTTTACTGGCTAATCTGATGATGTTGCTTAAGTGCTCGGTCATTCTTGTCCCAAGACATCTAGTCATCATTCCTACATAGAATAAATCACAATCACATGATAAACAATATATGACATTTGTGCTTTTGCAATTTATGTGGTTATTAATAAACCACTTCTTGTGGAACCTGTCTGTTATAGTTCTCTTCTTTAACATATGTTGACAGGCTCCATATTTGTCTGGAAGATGATTGGACCCTTGCTCACTAAATAACATCCAATCCTTGCGCTGGTAACCTGCGCTTTTCCTCCAGCACATAAGCAAATGAATGCAATTGGCCACTGGTGGGGCACGTCCGCCTGCTATGCTTTGATTGGCTCTTACTGTTTGGTGCAGGGTTTAAAAGGGTTGCATGACAGTCAATCGGCTTGTAACTTTTCCAATCAATAACACATTGAGAAAGGCCTTATAATGGCCAAAACGTGTTTGTGTGCTGGTTTTAATAATATTTGAGCAATAGCAACTACTTTTTTGGTTATCTAGAAACTGCTTGTACACGCTATCCTGTGTCACCCCTGTCTCCTGATGCCGATGTTTCCTGTTATCGGCAAGGAATACAGGGGGGTGACATTTAAATAGCTTTGCAGTTGTCGCTTTTTGCTTTAGTAGCTATGGGTAACATTTGGGCGATTAGTATATCGCTTTTTCTAAACCTTGTTTTAGATTTGAAGTAATGTAATAAAAACTTGATGTTTTAAATATATTTTCTAACCTCCTAGCGGTGTATATATGCTGTTGTACAACAGGTTGTCACAATATTTAGGATGAGTGCTACTAATCCCCTCTTTATCCCCACTCCTCTCACCTATCCTTACTATTTGATTAACCATAAGGGGCAGCAACAAAGTTATTTACTTTTTAATTCTAATATCCTATACACACATTAGACACAGTGCCAGTATTAATTGTTATTTGTTAGGATTCTCTTAGTGGGTAAACCACATTTATATAGATATTTGAGCACGTGTTACATATTTTGCTAGGTTAAACTCTTATAAAGGTACATAATGGCGACTTTTAATTTGGCAGCTGAAATATTGAAATGGTCAGAAGACATTAAAAACTTAACTGCTGATTTGAAAAATAAAAATACTAAAGACAATGATATTACTGGGGAATGGTCCAAACCTCTAAATAATCTTAAGAAAATTAGGAAAAAAACAAATTAAGAGACAATGGAACATAGGTATGTTTAATTTTTATACAGATAATAAGGTTATTCCCAGAGGCTTACGCCTCAAAATGTTCCCTACTTTTCTGGATTTAAAACCAGAACTTAAAAGCAAATGGGAAGGGGCTTTAACAGAATGTTCCTTTAAACTCATTAGTTATCTCATAGAACATGAAATGGAGAAATTACAAGAAATAACAGACCAAATTTCGGAAATCAGTGAGGGACTTAAACTGTATGAAGCCAGAGATGATTTTCAAAAATCATATACTAAAATGGGGACTAAAAAGGGGATGTGGAAAAATTTGCCACATTTATATCAGATAAAAAGGAAAGGAAAATTGACAGAGATGTTAATGATTATATTAATAACCAAGTTTACCTGTGGAATAAAAAAAAACACAGCGAGTGATTCTGACATTTCTGATAGAGATGGGGACACTGATATAGATGTATCCGATGATGAAACTAGATTAAGACCTATTTTGAGAAATAAAATAATGCCACATGGTAATACACAAAGTGTCTCTTTAGGCGGAGAGTCCGCAGAGGACAGAGAAAAAAGACCAAGGATAAGGAAACAATCAAATTTCACTCAAAACCCCAGAACAAAACGAACAAGTCAAACAATCAGAAACAGAGTTAAACATAATTAATCTTACTGTCAAAACACTCACTCATACTCAAATTTCAGTACTTAAAAAGGGTCTTACATTTGTACCGACACCCACAACAGACAAGTTTGAAGTTATTAAAGATGTCCATCTATTTGCACGAAAAATATTACTGAAGAAATACTTCTCTAAAAATACTGAAAGTGAATCTCTAGACAAAGCAGATATGGCTGCTATTAAAGATTTAATTTATTTATTAGAGGATGCTAATGAAGACAATACTCAGGCCACACAAAAGGACATACATTGGAGAAACATACTTAAATCCAAGTCACAATTTGTACCACCTAGTAACATCTCTCACAACACTGTATCCTTTTTGGATTTAGTTTGCAAAGATATGTTAAGTCTCCCAGATAATAATGAGTCTTGTGCTTCTAACTTAACATTGGAAAAAAAACAAGCATTAAAAGAACTAACACAGTGGACAGATACCCAAATTAAACAAAGTGACAAAGGTGGTAATATAGTCCTTTGGCCTAATCACATGTACCTACAAGAAGCTAAAAGGAAACTCAGTAATAATAAAAAACTATAAGAGCCTTTTTGGTAATCCAACAGAGGGTTTCTTAGTGAAATATAATAAACTCATTAGTTCAGCACTGTCTAGTGTCATAATTGATCGGAAAGAGTTCAAATTTTTAGAAACTAAGCAACCAAAAGTAGCTACACTGTACTTGCTGCCTAAGGTACACAAGAATCTGTTATGCCCCCCGGGCGGACCCATTGTCTCGGGTATAGGATCTCTAATGGAAAAGGCTAGCATATACATTGACGCAAGACTTAGATCTATTGTAGAGTCCCTGCCATCATATACAAGAGACACCATGCACGGTCTCAACAAAATTGATCAGATTCATTTAACATCTAACTCTATCTTAGTGACTTGTGACGTTGAATAGTTGTACACCAGTATTGACACTAAATGGGGTTGTAAGGCAGTTTCACATTTTCTGCTTAAAAATGATTGCATGCCCAATATGACTAAGGAATTTCTAATAGAGTTATTGGAATTTGTATTGGGACACAATTATTTGCAGACGTGCGGGATGGCAATAGGGACGTCTTGCGCCCCTACCTATGCAAATATATACCTGGGCTGGTGGGAAGAAACTATAGTGTTTCATGATACTATGAGAAGGTTTACACAGCACATTACCCACTGGTCCAGGTATATAGACGACATATTATTTGTGTGGGAGGGGACTAATGAACTCTTATCTGAATTTATTTCCACCTTTAATTCTAATCCTTTGGGCTTATTTCTCACCATGGCGACTGATAAGAATAAGGTAGAATTTTTGGATCTCATTATTAGGAGGGTTGATAATTATGTGGAGACTGATACATATAGAAAGCCTACATTCACTAACAACATCCTATGTGCTGATAGTCACCATCATCCAAATACTATTAAAAGTCTACCTATAGGTGAATACCTTAGGATTCGTAGGAATTGCTCTACTGTGGCATCTTTTAATTGTGCTGCTAAAGAGCTAAGGAATAGATTGCTCCAGAGAGGCTATTCTAGAAAAGCCTTAGTGAAAGCTTATAATAAAGCTTTAATGAGAGACAGATCTGAACTTTTGAGGCCTAAAAGTGTAGAAAATAACAACCCACTCAGGTTTATCTCCACTTATACCAGTCACAGCCAATCAGTTTCAAATATCTTACAAAAATACTGGCATATAACAATTGCAAACTGTGATCCCAGACAAACCTTTGTTTACATATAAAAGAGCCAACAATCTGAGTGACCACCTTACAAGCAGTCACTATAATAAAAATGCTAAAAAAAACTCCTATTTACAAAGGGTCAATTGCCTGTGGCAGCTGTAAAGTCTGTCAACATATGATAAAGAAGAGAACTATAACAGACAGGTTCCGCAATAAGTGGTTTATTAATAACCACATAAATTGCAAAAGCACAAATGTTATATATTGTTTATCATGTGATTGTGATTTATTCTATGTCGGAATGACGACTAGATGTCTTGGGACAAGAATGACCGAGCATTTAAGTAACATCAGATTAGCCAGTAAAGACTTGAAAAATGACAAAAAAATTTAAAAAAAAAAAATAACAAGTGTAGCCAGACATTTTCTAACAAATCATAATGGCAAAACTCAGTCTTTCAAGTGCTGGGGATTAGAGAGGTTAAAATCTTAGATTAGAGGAGGTGATACTGAACAGGCCCTTCTCAAAAAAGAGGCCAGATGGATCTTTAGACTTAACTCCAACATGCCCCATGGCATGAATGAGAATAATAATTTTTGGGTTTATTTATAGAAAAGCTAATTAACTTATGAGCAATCATATATATAACCAGAGTTATTGACAACATTTATATACATCTTATAACTCTAGAGTTATTTTTGATTGCAATAATGGCTATATATATATACTATGGATAATGTGGGTATGCCTAGTCACAATCTATAAGTATCTATATGATACTCAATTCATAGTATCTATTGACATATGATTAGCAATCTATTACCCATTAATATACAAGATGTGCACCCCGAATGGGTTACCAGACTAAAAATAAAGGTGACATTACAGGTCATATTCTCAATATAGAAAAAAAATCTCTTTTTTCTTAATTAATCAGTATTCAGAAGAACCTGTATCATACCGGAATAGGTTTGGGCCCCCTTTGTAGCTCCTCGCAATATCACATTGTCATAAATATATTACTAGCATGTGATTGTGGCATATGCAAGTTATGACATTGTGCATGTGTTTTTTAGGGTCTACAATATAAAATTCATTTAGTGCATATCCTGTATTAAATTTAAATTCTGATATTTGTCAACCCGATTCTCCTGCCTGATCTTACAGTTAATATATGACGAGCTCTTTTAATAATATTAATATGCGGCATTTGACAGGGTAGAAATAGAAGTGTACATCGAGTACTGTCATTAATGGGCCATGGTCCACAGCGATGATATGCTCAGTGTAGTTTGGCCCTGATAGAACGATGGATAAATAGGAGTGGATCATACTAGCAAATACCCCGTCGTAATGAAGCTACTTTGACACTAATGATTGCCGATCGTTCAATCGACTTGCGAGTCACATAAGCATTAGAATGAGAGGCTCGATATTAGGCTGGAAGATGATTGGACCCTTGCTCACTACATAACATCCAATCCTTGCGCTGGTAACTTGCGGTTTGCCTCCAGCACATAAGCAAATGAATGCGATTGGCCACTGGGGGAGCGTGTCCGCCTGCTATGCTTTGATTGGCTCTTACTGTTTGGTGCAGGGTTTAAAAGGGTTGCATGATGGTCAATCGGCTTGTCACTTTTCCAATCAATAACACATTGAGAAAGGCCTTATAACAGCCGAAATGCGTTTGTGTGCTGGTTTTAATAATATTTGAGCAATAGCAACTACTTTTTTGGTTATCTAGAAACTTCTTGTACACGCTATCCTTTGTTACCCCTGTCACCTGATGCCGATGTTTCCTGTTATCGGCCAGGAATACAGAGGGGTGACATTTAAATAGCTTTGCAGTTGTACTGGATTTAAAGTGTTGCTTTTTGCTTTAGTAGTTGTGGGTAATATTTGGGCGATTAGTATATCACTTTTTCTAAGCCGTGTTTTAGATTTTAAAGGGACAGTCAACACCAGAATTTTTGTTGTTTTAAAAGATAGATAATCCCTTTATTATCCATTCACCAGTTTTGCATAACCAACACAATTATAATAATACACTTTTTACCTCTGTGATTAACTTGTATCTAAGCATCTTCTGACAGCCCCCTGATCACATGACATTTTATTTATTATCTATTGACTTTCATTTTAGCCAATTAGTGCAGTGTCTGCCACAATCAACGGGCATGCTTACAATGTTTAAATAAAATAAAAAGAAATTCCTGAGGAGGAAAAAACTTAAGAGGATGCGCTTGGAACACAGGTTATCAAAGTGGGACCTAACACTTTATGATTGGGTTTGTACCCGTATGCATAAATAAAAAAATTATTGTTATAAACAGCACAGTGTTTGGTATGTGTGAAAAATTTATAATAATGACGAAAATAAATTGTGTGTAAAACAAGTGCTCAGGACAATTTGTGTATAATATTAGTGATACATTGAAATAATCAGATATCACAGATAAACAATGATATTTGTGGCGATTAGTAAAATATATAAAAAAAGTACTTATCAATGTCCCAAAAATTGCTGTGATGTAAAAAATAAGTGTCCAATCCTAATATGTGAACGGTGATGTGTTCAGGTGTTTGGCGTGCTCCTCTTGTGTCCCGCGGTGCGATGGGTCAGGGTGTCTAGAATGGAAGATAAACAAGGGGCGCCAACATAGTGTGAATCGTTCAAACAACAAATATAAAAGTGATGTGCAAAAAACTACTCACAAGGAAAGTGGCACCTTAAATGAATAAGGTGCGATAAAGCCTGCTGACATTCAAATTCCAGCAGTCAGTACGCTGGAGGTCTCACCCAGAGGACCTGTGGAATCCAGATAGGCGTCTAGAAAGTAGCACCCACGTTTTTTAGGGCCAATGGCCGGACCAGGTGAGCTGCAAGCTGATAGGTGTTCTCCTGCTGCACTCACGCCACCGAGACTTTTCTCCAAAAACGACAGTGTCAGTGTATGAAAGGTTCCGTGGTAAAAGTCAGTTCAGCGTGTTCATACAGCCTTAGTTCCTTGTGGCTGCTGCAGCTTGCAATCCCAGCGTCTTCAAGATCATACACTGGCCCTAAAAAACGTGGGTGCTACTTTCTAGACGCCTATCTGGATTCCACAGGTCCTCTGGGTGAGACCTCCAGCGTACTGACTGCTGGAATTTGAATGTCAGCCTGCTTTATCGCACCTTATTCATTTAAGGTGCCACTTTCCTTGTGAGTAGTTTTTTGCACATCACTTTTTATATTTGTTGTTTGAACGATTCACACTATGTTGGCGCCCCTTGTTTATCTTCCATGCTTACAATGTTATCTATAGGGTTTACCTGAACTAGCTCTCCCCTGCTGTGAAAAGCAAATACAAAGCATGTGATTAGAGGCGGCCTTCAAGGGCTTAGAAATTATCATATGAGCCTTCCTAGGTCTAGCTTTTAACTAAGCATACCAAAAGAACAAAGCAAAATTGGTGATAAAAGTAAATTGGAAAGTTGTTTAAAATTACATGCCCTATTTGAAACATGAAAGTTTTTTTGGACTTAACTGTCCCTTTAAGTAATGTAATAAAAACTTGATGTTTTAAATATATTTTTCTAACCTCCTAGCGGTATATATATGCTGTTGTACAACAGCTTGTCACAATATTTAGGATAAGAGTGCTACTAATCCCCTCTTTATCCCCACTCCTCTCCCCTATCTTTACTATTTGATTAACCAAAAGGGGCAGCACCAAAGTTATTTACTTTTTACTTATAATATCCTATACACACATTAGATACGGTGCCAGTAGTAATTGTTATTTGTCATTATGCAATATCTCATAGTTAAAAAAATTTCACAGAAGAATAGCAACTCCACCTTTTCGTCTCAAACTGGGGGGAAAAAAAAACCTCTTTAACCTAGGAAGATTTAAGTTCAAGAACTTCTTCAGTTTTCAAGTGGGTTTCTTGTAAAAAAGCGATAGAGGTACCGATTTTCTTAAGGTAAGACATTATCGTTTTCCTTTTGATAGGGGATGTAGGACCTATATTCCAGGAGGTAAATTAACTCCAGCAACTATGGGAATTATTTATATATGGGGGGGGGGGGAAATGGGAAAGGAAGGAGAAAAAAAAACATTTAAAAAATAGGGGGGGGGGAATTAAAATAGGTGGGAAGGGAAAATAAACAAACATCATACCCAAAACAGATGATTGAGCCACCTAAGCCATCTGTCACCCTGAACTGAACAGGTCCAGACATAAAAAAAAGAAAAACCCCAAGAAAGACAAGGCATCTATGTTTTCTATTACCCTCCGGAACACCATCTACTCAGAAGAACAATTCTTAATAAAGAAGTTTTCTGCCGCATAGGCCGTATCAAAAAAATATGTGCTATTATCAAACACCAGTCTGAGTCTGGCAGGGTGTAAAATGGTTGCGCGCAACCCTTGCTGTAGGAATTTTGTACATGCTGGGGCTAGTTCTCTTCTTATCAGGGCCGTTTCTGCTGCATAGTCCTGAAATAAGAGAATTTTAGTTTCCCCAAGAAATACAGGTTAGTGTTTGTGAAAAGCTTTTAAAAGAGTAATTTTATCTTGGTAATTCAGGAGTTTAACTATGATTGGTCTTGGCCTCATGCTAGTTTTGGAAGAGGGTACTGGTCCTATCCTATGTGCTCGTTCTATAATTATTTTAGGATAAGTCTCAGGGATCTTTAACAATCGTGGAAGTATAGTTGTAATTAATTTGCTGACATCATCAAACTGTTTTTCTTCGGGTACACCAATTAATCTTAAATTATTTCGTCTTGCGCGATTCTCCAAATCTTCCACTTTAGTCTGTAGTTTAAGGAGAGCGGAGGTTGTAGCTTCTAATTTACCATTCTGACCTAGGGTAAGATCTTCAAGATCAGATACTCTTTGTTCTACTTCGGAAAATGTTTCAGCAAATTGTTTAACTTCTGTAGCTAGGTGTACAATATCTTGCTTGATCTCTTTTTTAAGAGAATCAAACTTGGGTGAGAGAGCCTCAGAAATATTGAGAACTAAGGACTGTAGGTCATTGGGCTCTTGCAAGCTTAAAGAGTCACAAGGAGATATCTGTGCCTCTACTGGGGGCCTCGATGATAGTTTTATGTTTTTTATCCCTTTGTCTAGCCGTCACGGCTGAAGGTGAAGTTTTGGGGTGAGAGTGTAAAAATTTGTCCATATACTTGTGGGGGTATGAAAGTGAAGGAAAAAGGAAAAAAGGAAGGGAACTGAGAACCAATTCCTTAAGTAATTATGGGGGGAGAGCCCCTTGTGATCCCCCGTCAGAGGAGGAAAAAAAAAAGTCTTAAAGAAAGAGTGAATTGAGTGATCCAAAACCAGTCATGCTGGAGACAAAAGGGAACCTTCTCAAATAATAAGTGAGGCCACCGTTCAGCACAGTTTAAATGCTAGCGAGTTTCAAAACAAGAGTGAATATTTTATAGGTCAGACCCCTGACTCTCTTCTCCTTAGTTGTTTATGGGCTTAAGTGGATTTAAGAAGATTTAGAGTCGTTTGACCCCTAGTGGGGTACAACCAGACCCAGTTGCAGTTTTACAAATATAGGGAAAGACAGAAAGTGGGTTACTTAAGTGGGTCCTTTAGTGCTAAACACTATTTAAATCAATGTGTTGCTATGCTTTTAGAGTAAAGGAAACTTTTGATATTGAATAGAGTAAAGAGTTGGTAATTAAATTCTTGTGTATAGCGAAACTAATCTGGCTGGATCTATAACCAAAATGGTTTGTGCATTGTAGTAGGCATAAAGAATTTTACATAAATACTGCATCTTCATAGAGCCCCACAGGTGCACTGATAGGTATTTTTAACAGTTTAAAAAGAATAACACAAAGGAGATGCCTGAACTAAAGAAAGACAGCGCCTAAGAAAACAATATAAATAATTTCCAGGGTATTGACTAACCACGTTAGGCTTTTACTAATATAAAAAGAAATGAAGGGTGAGTTACATTGAAAAGGCCCTTTTTAATTATCTAAGTTGTGGACTGGATGAGGCTAGGTGGAGTTATTAAAGTGAGTGGAACAAAGAATTAATGATTTTGCTATATAGACACTCTAGGCTCACTAGATTTGTAGCCCCACGAGCTATTCTCAAATTTTTTTTGTAGATTATAATAAACAAAGACAATTTTGCACAAAACTATATCTAGGCAGATATTGTCCCACAAACCCACTTATGCCTATTTAAACAAATTAAACTGAGTCGCAACAAAAGGAAATATTTAGTGTTTAGCAAAGTTTGAAATCCTTTAACCTCTAATAGTATATAATGTAGCCCATAAATAAACTTACTAAAACATTGAAATGAAGTAGCAAGTTAAATAACATTGATAGCTTTACCTAGTAGTTCTAAATATAGGGATTCTGTAAAAGTAGACAATGATCTAGAAGGAAAAAAGTAATTTTGTGAGTTATAGTGAAGTTAGAAACTAAATTTATGAAGCTAGGGCCCATGTAACCCACATGCGAAATATTTTTGGGCAATTTGAGCAGAGTCCAGGAGGAGTAATAAAAGAATCCAACAACTGAGAGTTTGTGCAGTAAGATTACACTCTTGCGTCTTTCGGCTTATCTGTTTTAACCCAGATACCGTGGCTCTTGGTTCTACTTTTCATCTGTTTTGCCCTTATTATGAGAAGTTAACAGCTCGGTGTCAAAAGAAAGTTATTGAACGTTAGCCCAATAGTAAGTAAAGTCATTCAGAGCTAATGAGGAGAAAGAGACATAAGTATCTATCAAGCATACTACGTTACCAGTTCTTGTATTAGCAATTGCTAAATGGAGATCGATGGGCCTCCGACGAGAGCAGCCCCCCTCATGCAGCACCGGTGGAAGGGGGAGTGCTGAACAAGGAAGCAGAGATGACAAGTGCCCCAAATCGCCGTGAAGCAAGCCCTGCTTGGAGCGTGTTGATAAGAGCAGCCCGGAGGCTAGGGGAGTACCCCAGGGAGCAATGACAATCCTTACCCCTCACGCAGCACCGGTGGGAGGGGATAGCAGAAGGAAGAAAGTTACATCGCCCAAGATCTTCACAAGTGCTCCCTTTTTACTCTCGCTTGCAAGTACAGAGACCGGCACCCAGCCGGTGATGGTCCAAGCAGTCCTCAGCTCCGTAACAAAATAATAAGCCAGGAGGGAGAGCCAGGTAACAAGACGAGTTGACAGGCGGCCCCTCCCGAGAGTGCAGACCAGACTGGAGCACTTGGGTAAAAGAGAATACTCTGGCATCCGGCAGAGCTCGTCCCGAGGTTAAATTTCAGGTGTTGGAATACTGCTGCTCGGGCAGAGTCAGGCCTCCCTCTCGCAGCAGCTGTGGGAGGGAGAAATATAGGATAATTGCAATGGCAATTGCTCTCCTAGGCTGGGTTTCACCACTTCTTTTCCTCCTCCCTCGATGGAGAATTTAGGCTGATATACAAAGTGTTATTTAGGTGTTTGAACAGGATTGAGTCCTTTCAGGTGCTGCAACACGCAGCCCTAGTGCATTGTTGTGGCACTATAGTGTTCCAGTAGCGATGGTTTTCAGCTATACAAGCCGCCCAGAGTCTAAGGGTTTAGGAACAAAATCTCGCCAAGAGCTTGTGGGGAAGACAGATCAAAGCAGGTGCATCACCTGACCACACACCTGAGCTCCTCCTCCGGAAATAGGGCATGTAATTTTAAACAACTTTCTAATTTACTTTTATCATCAAATTTGCTTTGTTCTCTTGGTATTCTTAGTTGAAAGCTAAACCTAGGTAGGCTCATATGCTAATTTCTAAGCCCTTGAAGGTCGCCTCTTTTCTGAATGCATTTGAAAGATTTTCACAGCTAGAGGGTGTTATTTCATGTGTTTCATATAAATAACATTGTGCTCATGCACGTGGAGTTTTTTCATTGCATGAAATGTAAGTCTCTCAAAAGATCTGAGATAAGGAGGCAGTCTGCAGAAGCTTAGATACAAGGTAAGCACAGAGGTAAAACATATATTTCTCTAACAGTGTTGGTTATGCAAAACTGGGGAATTGTAAATAAAGGGATTATCTATTTTTTTTAACAATAACATTTTTGGGGGCCGATTTATTAAGGCTCGTATTCAGCTGTATGCAGCTGCTTCTGCGCGAGCCTTCAGGCTCGCTGGAAACAGGAGTTAAGAAGCATCCGTCTTAAGGCCGCTGCTCCTTAACTTGTCCACCACCTCTGAGGCGGCGGACAGCAATCATCCCCATCAGATACGTTTGGGATGATTGACACCCCCTGCTAGCGGCCAATCTGCAGGGGGCGGAATTTCACAAGCATTTATCGATGTGTGGCTGACATGATCCACTACAGCAGATCATGTCCGCTCGCACTTTGATAATTCGGCCCCATAGTGTTTACTATCCCTTTAATTGCCAAGACAAATTGATATTACTGTAACTTAGCTTTACAAACATGCAAATATTAACTAAATATAAATATTTTAAGAATTTGATTGCTAAACTGCATTTCTAGTTGCTGCAGTTAAGATTTCTGTTTTCTTGCATTTCCAGCAGTTCTCATCTTCAGTTTAGATATCATATATATTGCCAATAAATATAATTATATATGTACATTTAAGAAATACCCACTAGCGAATATATACACAAGAGAGAAGAAGAGAACTTTAATTGATCTAGATTTTCCTGCTTCCTATATCTGGTTTATAACATAGAGATAATTTGTGCTTGAGAAAAAAACAACTTTATTTTCAACTTGTAATATGGGTGCACTCATGCTTGCATTATACTCGCTGTATGAATTTCACTTGAGTCCAATTACCGCTAAATATCTTGCACAGTATAACACTCCAGTTGTAATCTAGATCTTAATTCATATTTCCTTCCTGCCCCCTATTATTTATGTATCCTGATTCCTCCTCCCTCTTTCTCAGTGTTTCTTTTTCTTGATGTTTATTCCTTACATGTAATGTAATTATTAATTTAAATGTTGTATATAATTCTTTGATAAATATGTTTGCTGCAAGTGCTTTAAGATCCTCCTTGCTTTATTTAGAGGAGCCAGTCCAGAATTTTTACTGGAGTAGATAAGGCTTGCCACTGTTATTAATATAGTAAAATATCCTTGCTATACCGTTCCTTATCTGATCGTCTCTGCTGAAACCAATTAGAGATAGAAATGTGAAAGGGTTTGGTTAGTAAAGTCTTGAATCTGCACTTCCAGTTTTCAGACATAAATTACAGGAAAAAGGAGCAAACATATAATTAAAGTATATTGCAAAGTATTTTTACCATCCATAATAAATGAGTTTATATATATATATATATATATATATATATATATATATATATATATATATATATAGTAGCAAATGAATCAAAGCACTCAATACATTTTTTCACGTTTGATGTCAGAAGACCAGTGAGTGCTTTGATTCATTTGCTACTATATACTCCCTGATAGCACCCTGGCAGTTAAAGAACGTTGGTGAGAGTGCATGTACCCAGAACTATTTGTGTATATATATATATATATATATATATATACATACATATAGATATATATTAGTTGGTAAGCCTGCCCGGAGGGCAGTCTTTTGTTGTAGAGGATTCGTTTGGCTGCTCGGACAACTCATACTCTTCAGTCACCAGCACGTACTTATGGCAGACATCCCAACTCTCCCGGAAGTTCTGGGATTCTCCCGCATTGAAAAAGCTGCTCACTGACACCTGCAAATTAAACACAATCTCCCAGAAATGGCGGTGCAAGAGAAAAATCTAATTTGTGCCTGCAATTTTCATTTCTACCTCTAGGTGTCACTGTTCTGTTATAGCTCAATGTAAATAGCTACTGCATTCCTCTATAGACTTTTCTCCCCCTTCCTGAGCTCTAGTGCAGTGTGAGACATAGCAGAAGACCTTGTATAGGTGAGTTGTGCAGACTTCCATACTTTATATTGTGCAGACTCCCAAACTTTATATTGTGCAGACTTCCATACTTTATATTGTGCAGACTCCCAAACTCTATATTGTGCAGACTCCCAAACTCTATATTGTGCAGACTCCCATAATCTATATTGTGCAGACTCCTATACTCTATATTGAGCAGACTCCTATACTTTATATTTTGCAGACTCCCATACTCTATATTGTGCAGACTCCCAAACTTTATATTGTGCAGACTCCCAAACTCTATATTGTGCAGACTCCCAAACTCTATATTGTACAGACTCCCAAACTTTATATTGTACAGACTCCCATATTCTATGTGTATTTTTTTTCTCACATATACATTTTGTGATAACATTTTCAACTATTTCATAATCAGAGCACTGAGGAATTCTGAATTGGGGGGCTGGGGGGTACAATTGTGAGGTGGCACAGTGAGGTACAATACAGAGATGGTACAGTGAGGTACTATAGTGAGGTGGTACAGTGAGGTACTATACAGAGGTGGTACAGTGAGGTACTATACAGAGGTGGTACAGTGAGGTACTATAGTGAGGTTGGCACGCAGTGAGGTAGTATAGTGAGAGGCGTGGGGGGCACCTCCCTGAAATGAGTTTTTGCAGGTTGGGATGTCTGTTATGGATCTCCTCCAGACACTTCCTGCTCTAGACCGGCAAATAGAACGAGATGGCCTTGGCTTCAGGCAGGAGCAGGTAGGGGCCAAGCAGCAGCAGGAGACGGATCATGACTGCTCACTGCCAGGCGTTGCTAAGGGATGGGATTGGAAGTGAGAGTCATGCTTCTGGTGTTGTGTAAAAAGGTCTGTGTTCCACCCAAGCGCCACGTGTCACCTGAAACATCATCCTATTGGCTATCTAAGCCACCACGTGTGAGCAAGCCATAACTAAACCATTGCTTTTGGCTGTCCAGCGTGTGTTCCAAGACTCGTTTCAGCTCTCTATCCACCAATCAAATCCTCCAGAGCAGTTTCCAGCAGAATGCATAGTATATATATTGTTGTAGAGGATTCGTTTGGCTGCTCACACAGCCGACATTCTGCACACAACTGACGACGGCAAAGGATGCGTTACAAACGCAATTATATTATAGATACTTTCTCTTCTGCCTCTCTCCCCTTGTGTAGCATTTTCTTCCTTAATATTGCTTATGGAATTCATTTTATCTGAATGTGTAGCATAAAGCAATGAGCTGTAATCAAATGTTTATTGTATTACTTTCTTCTTTTTTTCCCCTGTTCTTTGTTTATTTTTTTATGATGGCTGGAACTGTATTTTTGTTCTCTTTATGTTAATAATCTTTTGACTTAAAGGGACACCTGGGTTGTCCTTGCTGATTGGTGGATAAATTCATCCACCAAAAAAAAGTGCTGTGCAGAGTACTGAAACCAAAAAAAAGCTTAGATGCCTTCTTTTTCAAATAATGATAGCAAGAGAACGAAGAAAAATTGATAATTGGAGTAAATTAGAAAGTTGCTTAAAATTGCATGCTCTTTCTGAATCACAAAAGAAAAATTTTAGGTTCAGTGTCCCTTTAATACAATTGTGAAAATAAATAAATAAAATAAATAAGGTTGTTATAGTTAGTATTTGACCACCCCAATAATAAATAATCATGTACAACTAGAGAGCCTTCTTTAAAGTGACATTAAGTCGTACTACTAAAGTAGCATGGTTACTACCCAACATGCTTTTTCTCCTCTTCCAGCACCTCTCTTATCTTAACCCATTACAGAAGCCAGTTGGTACCCAAGACAAACAGGATTATTTTAGAGACCACCATGGAATCAATTGATAATTATCAAACTACTTTGGAATTTATTTGTACACCATCAGACATCCTCAGGCTTGTAAAGTCATCAACTAAGGTAAAAAATTCTTCAGAATGAATAGCAGATTACCTTACTGATTACTTCACTAGCATGAACAGCCAGTGAATGACTCTAGAGATCTCATTTAAATATTTAGGCCTGTGGTCATACTTCAGGATAGCTTCTGATGACTAGTCTGAAGTTATCAACTACTTCAGAATGACTCCAGGAAGATCATCCTTTTTGACTAGGGTAAAGCTCAGCTACTTTTTACTGGGTACGCAAGTATTCCTGCATCCTGTGGCAGAAGCCGTGCACTTTAACAGATTAGTGACATTGCTGGCTTTTAGACAGCTGTACCTTGCACATTGGATTAGCTTGTACAATAGAAAGCAAAAAAAATGCTTTTTGCATTTTTTTTTTTACACAGTTAAAAAATGACACATCAGGAATAATATAGAGAAGTGCAATAATTGCACAAACACACAGCTCCATCTATGTATTGTGCACACTGAACTGATGTGTATGATACAACTTGTAAATACATCAAAAATATAATTGATCTGTGAATGTGCACTGCTTCTGTCACAGGGTACAAAAATACTTAAACGTCCAAGAGGGCAGCACCCATTGTGAAGATGCAAAGCTTCACTAACCAGAACTTTTGAAGGGTTAAAATAAGAGAATAGCTGCAATCACAAGAGGAAAAACAATAGTATGGTGATTAGTATGCATGTTACTGTACCCAGCAGTTTAATGCCCTTTTAATTCAAGCTAGTGACTTAGAGAATCACTTTATTGTGATTTTGCTTTTTTCCCTTTTGTTTGAAGCCTGCGGTTATGTTGCAAATGGGAAGGCATTTTGCTATCATGGAGAGGAGGATGCTCCTCCTTCTCAGAACTTCTTTAGTACTAAGTATCTCATTTCATTTACAGAAGAGATGGAGTCTGACTTTATTAACTATAAAGGTTAAGTGAAATGGGAAGCCTCTGCTATACATCATTTGAGCCCACAGAAGGGAAGACAACATAGACTTAATTGTGTTATGTCTTCAAAGTGTAACTGGAGAGAGTTCAGCAAAACTTTGAATTTAATAGCTGATGATGTTCTGGCAGCTTGTAGGATTGTTTCTTTCACATAATAATTAAACTGATCTTCTGCAGTTTATCCCTTGTTATCAGTTTGGAAAAGAACCTGTGTAAACTGTCTGTAAGTTAATAAATGGTTTTGGTTTATGTCCAGAGCCATCTGATGAAATAATTTGGAAAGGCTTTCTGTCCAATTAGAAATTCTGGCAAATTTCCAAATTTCAAATTTGACCATCTAAATCTATTTCTAGGCCTTAAATAAACCTAATCATATAACCAATGATTTGCTCTGTGTTCCAAGAGTGCTCTACTTCCTTACACCTAGATTTAGAGTTTTGCAGCCAAAGGGGTGCGTTAGCTACGTGTGTTTCCCCCCCCCCCCCCCGCACCTTTTAAATAACGCTGGTATTTAGAGTTCTCTGAAGGGCTGTGTTAGGCTCCAAAAAGGGAGCGTAGAGCATAATTTACCGCCACTTCAACTCTCAATACCAGCATTGCTTACGGTAGCGGCCAGCTTGAAAAACGTGCTTGTGCACGATTTCCCCATAGGAAACAATCGGGCAGTTTGAGCTGAAAAAAAAACCTAACACCTGCAAAAAAGCAGCGTTCAGCTCCTATCGCAGCCCCATTGTTTCCTATGGGGAAACACTTCCTAAGTCTGCACCTAACACCCTAACATGAACCCCGAGTCTAAACACCCCTAACCTTACACTTATTAACCCCTAATCTGCCGCTCCCGCTCACCCCTGCATATTATTATTAACCCCTAATCTTCCGCTCCGGACACCGCCGCAACTTACATTATCCCTATGAACCCCTAATCTGCTGCCCCTAACACCGCCGACCCCTATATTATATTTATTAACCCCTAATCTGCCCCCCCAACGTCGCCGCTACCTTACATAACCCCTAATCTGCCGACTGGACCTCGCCGCTACTCTAATAAATGTATTAACCCCTAAAGCTAAGTCTAACCCTAACACCCCCCTAAATTAAATATAATTTTAATCTAACAAAATAAATTATTTCTTATTAAATAAATTAATCCTATTTAAAGCTAAATACTTACCTGTAAAATAAACCCTAATACAGCTACAATATAACAAATAATTATATTGTAGCTATTTTAGGATTTATTTTTATTTTACAGGCAACTTAGTTTTTTTTTAACTAGGTACAATAGCTATTAAATAGTTAATAACTATTTAATAGCTAACTAGTTAAAATAAGTACAAAATTACCTGTAAAATAAATCCTAACCTAAGTTACAATTAAACCTAACACTACACTATCAATAAATTAATTAACTAAACTACAATTACCTACAATTAAATCAACTAAACTAAATTACAAAAAAACCAAACACTAAATTACAAAAAAATAAAAAAAGATTACAAGAATTTTAAACTAATTACACCTACTCTAAGCCCCCTAAAAAAATAACAAAGCCCCCCAAAATAAAAAAAATGCCCTACCCTATTCTAAAATAAAAAGTTAACAGCTCTATTACCTTACCAGCCCTTAAAAGGGCTTTTTGTGGGGCATGCCCATACAATACCCCCCCAACATTACAACCCACCACCCATATACCCCTAATCTAACCCACACAAACCCCCCTTAAAAAACCTAACACTAAGTCCCCGGAGATCTCCCTACCTTGTATTCACCCAGCCGGGTATCACCGATCTGTCCAGAAGAGGGTCCGAAGTCTTCTTCCTATCCGGCAAGAAGAGGTCCTCCAGAGGGTCCAAAGTCTTCATCCTATCCGGCAAGAAGAGGTCCTCCAGAGGGTCCAAAGTCTTCATCCAGGCGGCATCTTCTATCTTCTTCCATCCAGAGCGGAGCGGGTCAATCATGAAGCAGCCGGCGCGGATCCATCCTCTTCTAACGACGTACTAAGTCCGAATGAAGGTTCCTTTAAATGACCTCATCCAAGATGGCGTCCCTCGAATTCCGATTGGCTGATAGGATTCAGCAGTCGGCAGGTTAGGGGTTAAAATTTTTTATTAGAGTGGCGCCGATGTGGGGGGGGGGCTCGGTTTAGGGGTACATAGGTAGTTTATGGGTGTTAGTGTACTTTAGAGCACAGTAGTTAAGAGCTTTATGAACCGGCGTTAGCCCATAAAACTCTTAACTCCTGACTTTATTCTGCGGCTGGAGTTTTGTCGTTAGAGTTCTAACGCTCACTTCAGCCAAGACTCTAAATACTGGCGTTAGGAAGATCCCATTGAAAAGATAGGATACGCAATTGGCGTAAGGGGATCTGCGGTATGGAAAAGTCGCGGCTGGAAAGTGAGCATTAGACCCTTTCCTGACTGACTCTAAATACCAGCGGGTGGTCAAAACCAGCGTTAGGACCCCTTAATGCTGGTTTTGACGGCTAACGCCAAACTCTAAATCTAGGCGTATGTGAGGTGATCTATCCTTTGTGTCTAATTCAGAGATTTTCCCCATATGCTCATGAGGTTTTGTTTAAACACATATTTCAATTCTTGGAACAGTTTAATTTACACACATTTTGTCAAAATCTTGAAAAAGCCTGGAGACTTCAAAAGCACTTAAATTGTGAGTCATCTGCAAGTTTTACAGACATTTTTTTTAATACTCTTAAAGTGGCTAGAACACTCCCCAAAATACTCACATGAACTGTGAGACTCTTTTTACATTGCAGAAAACACAAATTTGAAATCCCTATTTTAAAATTTGCATCCCTAAATGCAATTATTTAAACAAAATGCAAACTACTCGGTTTAAAATGAAGCAGACTATTGTATTATGTTCTATATTGTTCTACTCTTGTTTTTCCTTATCAGATAGTAATTTTGGGAGTAAAAAAAATAATTTCTTTTTACATTACATAAGAGAAACCACTAAAAAGATAGATCTCACAATTGTAAACCACTGACTGTCTGATGATATGGTTCAAGTACCTGAACTACAGTTATTCTATTTCAATATAATGATATACAAGAAACTAGCTGTAATACTAATCATCCTTTGAAACCGTTTGGGATATATGGTATTATGGACTAAAGTATTTAGTAAAAGTCAGAGAATTATAGCGTGAGAAAACACAAAAGCTTACTGGAGTAAATGCTTAATTGAGCCAGTATGTGAAATGCTAAGGATTATAACAAAAACAGAGATTGTATTATATTACTACACAGACTAAATCAACATTAAAAAAAAAATCCATCATGGAATCTGAATAATTTTTAAAACAAAGTTTTCTTCTGTGGACATAGTACTTAAACTCTGCTGTGGTATTACTGTTTTATATTTTAACTCACGGCCATATACTTGCTAATAAACAATTTTGAGCTAGATTGCGCATGGAGTGCAAATGTTTGCACGCAAGCGATATCAGGATTTTGCGTTCTTTTGCGGGCAGGTTAAATTGCGATGGCATTAAAAGTTGAAAGTAAACGTGATCGCTTGAGCGCAATACAAGTTCACACTCATCGGTTAGCGCATCCTCAGAGCTCTGATTAACTTACAAAACAGTCTCACACAACACATGAAAAATACATTATAAAGTACAGTTACACTCATAATATAATCTAATTAAAATTATTTTAAAAAATATTGCACATAAAAGTTATATGGGCTCAAACATATGAGATCTTAGGTGTTAGAAAAAAAGGCAGGCAAAGGGCTTTAACATTGAGAAACATACATTCACATGTACGTATATGTATGTATATATTAATGTCAATATATGTGTACATATATATTTAAGTATATATATATATATTTACAGACATATAGACACATATAAACACATAAATACATATGTACACATATATAGACATATATATATATACGTGCATTAGCGCCCTTTGCAATTAAGTAGATGAAAACATGTAAAATCATATTTATGCTATATTCATATTTAAAAAAGTGTTATACTGTGTATTTAATATTTCACATTCCAATGTTCTGCGCATAGCAAAATATGCTATCAGTATTTCTAAATAGATATTCCTATATATATCTGAATATGTTTATACGTATATATGATTATGTATAAATGTAAGTATAGATATATGTTGTACAAAAATAGCATAATATATAAATATATACAGTATATATATATATATATGTAGAAATATGTATTTATAAATAAATAGAACATATTCTTCTATGTGCAGAACATTGGAATGTGAAATATTCATATTGTTATGTCGGGCTAGCACATGAGACTATGCAATCGGGTTTGTGCTTGAGTTGGGTGTTAGTTTTTCTTTTTCTTCATTGACTTCTATGGAGGAGTAGCTTATCGCGAGCGCGATATTCTAAGTTTGACTTTTTGCGTGCGTGAGAGTGATAACTTTTTACTTTTAACTTGTAATACGATTGTAACCCGATGCCCAAAAAAGTTTGCTTCTAGCCCAATAAGCACTTTAGCAAAAGTGCTAAATAGTGCTCCTCTCATAATCTGGTCCTTTATATGTTAAGATGTCATATTTTCTAATGGGGGGGGGGGAGATTTTAAATGTAAAAACGTATCGGAAGAGATTTTTTTTTTTTTTTTAATAGAGAACTGTATTTTATGTAATAGTTTTTTGTAAATTTTTGATTAACAGCCCTATATCATTCCCATATCAACTGTAATAATATCTCAGTCACATTAAATATGTATTTACTTTAAATGGTATTCTAGTTAAGCCTTAGATGCCATATACTTGCAATAGCAAAAATGCTTCTTGTAAAATCTATTATTACTTCATGATAGCGTCTATTAAGCACAAGGCAGATGGAGCATACATATGTATGCTCTGTGCACCTCCATTCAGACACAGCATCTGCTTAGAATGTTGCAGCTCTCTGCCTGTGTTCAGACACTGCGTCTCCTAGAACCAGCAGTGACATATTTTGCAGTATGAATCCTCTGAGCATACACACGTGTCCATTCCAGTTAATTAGAGTTCACTTTTAAAGTACATCAAATTGGTTTAAATTCATAATTGTTTTAAAACAAAAACACTCCCTCTCTTGCATGGGAACAATTCCACATGGCTTTACACACTCTAGCTGCAGTTTTTCAGGCTGGTACATTTCACCTATTCCTACAACAAAAATTTTGCTTTTTGCGTATGTCATTTTTTAATTCAATTTTAAAACACAGCCAAAATTAAATTACACAAGGAAAAAATACTTTTCATATGCTAAGGAAGAAGACTTAATTTGTCAAGCTCCATAAAAACCAAAATGGACTCCAGCAAGTAAACAACAACAAAAAATATCAAAACACAATTTATCCATTGAAAACATGCAGTGTAGTATCTGTGGTTTTGGTAATAATAGTGTGTACTGCACGTTTTGTATTTAGTTGTGCTGTGTATGTGGGGTTAGGTGTGCAGCGCCTTTAAGGAGGCCTTGCAGATTCTAATCAGCCTGAGCTACAGTAATCTATTTATCTGTATGTCTGTCTGTCTATCTATCCTCTTTTTGCAGTATGTGTTTTCTTGTGTCCTCTTCTCCTAGTGTATTCTATTTTTGTTTTCTGCTTGTATATTGAGTTTCTGTTCCATTTTCTGAGTCCATTTTTCTGTGAAGTGTTTTTGAGGCTTTTATGGAACTTTTTTTCTTTTGTTTCTGTTTGATGTCTGGTTTAAACTGCTTCTGTATTTTAGATATTCCCCTGACAAACTGTATCTATATTTGGTTCTAGAAACTAACGGCTAGATTACGAGTTTTTGTCGGTAAGGCTTGCGGGGCTAACAAGCCTTTTTTTCCCACCACTCCCTTTAGACAACGCTGGTATTACAAGTTTTTTTAAACCTGGCGTTAGCCGCAAAAAGGTGAGCGTAGAGCAGAATTTAGCTCCACATCTCACCTCAATACCAGCGTTGCTTAAGTGAGCTAGCTGAACGTGCTCGTGCACGATTTGCCCATAGGAAACAATGGGGCTGAGCTGGCTGAAAAAAAACCTAACACCTGCAAAAAAACAGCGTCCAGCTCCTAACGCAGCCCCATTGTTTCCTATGGGGAAATTAATTTTATGTCTACACCTAACACCCTAACATAAACCCTGAGTGAAAACACCCCTAATCTTACACTTATTAACCCCTAATCTGCCGCCCCGCAATTGCTGATACCTACATTATATTATTAACCCCTAATCTGCCGCTCCGGACACCGCCGCCACCTACATTATCCCTATGAACCCCTAATCTACTGCCCCCAACATAACCGACACCTACATTATATTTATTAACCCCTAATCTGCCCCCCCAACGTCGCCGAAACTATATTACATTTATTTGTCCCTAATCTTCCGACCCCAACGTCGCCGCTACTATATTAAATTTATTAACCCCTAAACCTAAGTCTTACCCTAAATCTAACCCCCTCCTAACTTAAATAAAATTTAAATTAAACTAAATAAATTTAACATAATTAAATAAATTAATCCTATTTAAAACTAAATACTTACCGATAAAATAAACCCTAAGCTAGCTACAATATAACTAATAGTTACATTGTAGCTATCTTAGGATTTATATTTATTTTACAGGCAACTTTGTATTTAATTTAACTAGGTACAATAGTTATTAAATAGTTATTAACTATTTAATAACTACCTAGCTAAAATAAGTACAAAATTACCTGTAAAATAAATCCTAACCTAAGTTACAATTACACCTAACACTACACTATCATTAAATAAATTACCTAAACTACCTACAATTAATTACAATTAAATAAACTAAATTACGAAAAAAAAACCCCCACTAAATTACAGGGAAAAAAAAGAATTATAAGAATTTTAAACTAATTACACCTAATCTAATCCCCCTAATAAAATAAAAATCACCCCAAAATAATAGAATTCCCTACCCTAAACTAAATTACAAATAGCCCTTAAAAGGGCCTTTTGCGGGGCATTGCCCCAAAGTAATTAGCTCTTTCACCTGTAAAAAAAATACAATACCCCCCCAACATTAAAACCCACCACCCACACACCCAACCCTACTCTAAAACCCACCCAATCCCCCCTTTAAAAAACCTAACTCTACCCCCCTGAAGATCTCCCTACCTTGAGCCGTCTTCACCCAGCCGGGCACAAGTGGACCTCCAGAGGGGCAGAAGTCTTCATCCGATCCGGGCAGAAGAGGTCCTCCAAGCGGCAGAAGTCTTCATCCAGGCGGCATCTTCTATCTTCATCCATCCGGAGTGGAGCGGGTCCATCTTCAATTCAGCCGACGCGGAGCCATCCTCTTCAAACAACGTCCTAACACTGAATGAAGGTTCCTTTAAATGACGTCATCCAAGATGATATCTGTTGAATTCCAATTGGCTGATAGGATTCTATCAGCCAATCGGAATTAAGGTAATAAAAATCCTATTGGCTGATTGGATCAGCCAATAGGATTGAGCTGATTGGAACAGAAGAGCTGATTACTTTGGGGCAATGCCCCACAAAAGACCCTTTTAAGGGCTATTTGTAATTTAGTATAGGGTAGGGAATTTTATTATTTTGGAGGGCTTTTTTATTTTATTAGGGGAATTAGATTAGGTGTAATTAGTTTAAAATTATTGTAATTCTTTTTTTTCCCTGTAATTTAGTGGGGGGGGGGGGGTTTCTCGTAATTTAGTTTATTTAATTTATTTGTAATTAATTGTAGGTAGTTTAGGTAATTTATTTAATGATAGTGTAGTGTTAGGTGTAATTGTAACTTAGGTTAGGACTTATTTTAAAGGTAATTTTGTATTTATTTTAGCTAGGTAGTTATTAAATAGTTAATAAATATTTAATAACTATTGTACCTAGTTAAAATAAATACAAAGTTGCCTGTAAAATAAATATAAATCCCAAGCTAGCTACAATGTAACTATTAGTTATATTGTAGCTATCTTAGGGTTTAGTTTATAGGTAAGTATTTAGTTTTAAATAGGATTAATTTATTTAATTATGTTAAATTTATTTCGTTTAATTTAAATTATATTTAAGTTGGGGGGGTTAGGTTTAGGGTTAGACTTAGGGGTTAATACCTTTAATATAGTAGCGGCGACGTTGGGGGTGGCAGGTTAGGGGTTAATAAATTATTAGGTGTCGGTGATGTTAGGGACGGCAGATTAGGGGTTAATAAAATGTAACTAGTGTTTGCGAGGTGGGAGTGTGGCGGTTTAGGGGTTAATTATATTTATTAAAGTGGCGGTGATGTCCGATCGGCAGATTAGGGTTTAATATATTTATTAAAGTGTTTCTGATGTGGTGTGGGGGCTCAGTTTAGGGGTTAATAGGTAGTTTATGGGTGTTAGTGTACTTTTAGTACTTTAGTTTTATGTTACGGCGTTAGCCCATAAAACTCTTAACTACTGACTTTTAAATGCGGTAGGAGTCTTGACACTTGCTCACTTCTTCCAAGACTCGTAATACCAGCGTTAGGCAAATCCCATTAAAAAGATAGGATACGCCATTGACGTAAAGGGATTTGCGGTAGCCTCGAGTCGCAGAAGAAAAGTGAGTGGTGAGCCTGTACCTGCCAGACACGTAATACGAGCGGCCGTTAAAAGGCAGCGTTGGGACCTCTCAACGCTGCTTTTTAAGGCTAACGCCAAGCTCGTAATCTAGGCGTTGGATTTGTATGTCTCTTGGTTTTGACTAGGGATTGGCGAATGTTTTGCAACATTTGGAAAATGAAACTAATTTTAACACATTCGTTGTTTGTTTCAAATTTTGAATGCTGTCTTTAAATGTAATATTTGAATTATGCAATTTTCAAAATAGAAACATTTGAATCAATATATTTGTAATAGTATTTCTAATGCTCTCTTTAAATGTAATATTCAAATTATGCAATAATCGAAATACAAAAATTCTGAACAGTATTTGGTAAAGGGACATGAACACAATTTTTTTCTTTCATGATTCAGATAGAACATGACATTTTAAGCAACTTTCTAATTTACTCCTATTATTAATTTTTCTTCGTTCTCTTGCTATATTTACTTTAAAAGTAGGAATGTCAATCTTAGCAGCCAGCCCATTTTAGGTTCAGAACCATGGCTATTGCTTGCTTATTGGAGGCTTACATTAACCCACCAATAAGCAAGCATAACCCAGGTTCCCAATCAAAAATGGGCCAGCTCCTATGCATCAAATTCCTGCTTTTAAATAAAGATAGCAAGAGAATGAAGAAAAATTGATAATAGGAGTAAATTAGAAAGTTGTTTAAAATTGCATGCTCTATCTGAATCATGAAAGAAAAAAATTTGGGTTTAGTGTCCCTTTAAATTGAATGCTATATTTGAAATTTCAAATGTGGATATTCAATCTAATTATGAACATTTAAAAAGGAAAGTAACATTTAAAAACCAGAAATAACATAATATTACCAAATTTTAATGGATTTTCATTTGTATTAACAACAGGACTATACGTTCTACCAAGCATATTGCATATTCACCACATTCGCCCATCCCTAGTTTTGACTAGGTTTTGCTTGAGATATTCCCCTTTCCTGATAGTACTTTAGTTTTTGTATTTTTACTCTTAGTATGTCAGGGTTTTCCTTGAGACATTACTCTAACAATTAGGATTCACATTGTAACTGTCTGAGCTGTTTTGACCTTGACGGTTTGACAATGTACGCTCTTCTTGCCTTTATGTCTAATTGCTATTTCCCTGCCTTTACTTTGTTATGTTACTTTAGCTTTGCTATAACCCTGCCTATTCAGATAACCGTGTTGTTGCTCAGCCTTGCTGTGTTTAAATTCCAATGTTTCCTGTTGTGTTATATGCAATAGATGTTCCCCATTTTGCAAAAGTAGCACATCAGTTACCTAAAAAAGCATTAATCTGGATTACGTGACCAAATTTACATACAGGTAATTCCTATAGCACAGTCTGCACAGTACCTCTTAGTTTGTCTTTCAATATTACTTTCTTTCTTTTGTATTGTTGGTTACTGATTTAAAGGTACAGTATACTTTAAAAATGTTTTTCCCTTAAAGGGATATTAAACATTCTGTTTCATTGTTTTCATAATATAAGCACTATGCAGTGTGTTATACTTTCAGGGGAACAAGATCCTACTGATCATGTGCACAAGCTCACAGGGTATAGGTATACTAGTCTGTTATTGGCTGATGTCTGTCACATGATACAAGGGGCTGGAAAATGGGAGAAAAAATAAATACTGCTTATTTGAAATTCAAATTCAAATTCAAATTTTTGCATTGTCTTTTTTATCATGTACTTGGTAATGATGTAATTCTACTGCATTGAGTGGTCCTTTAATAGAAATCATTCAATATGTATTAGTCATCCCTTTAAATTAATTTTACCTGTTATTACTTTTTAACTTCATTTGTGCAGTGTTCTTTACTTCCTGTCACAGCCCTGCAAGGAGGAGGGGACCTCAACAGGAAGGCAGATTAGCAGTAAGTCTTTAGAAGTGTTGCTAGGAGATACCTCTCTGCTAGCTGCAATTAATTTATTGTCCATCTTCAGCATAGGACTCTTGCTGCAAAAATCACATGACCTCAAACGCACCCTTATCTAGCTGTGAGAAGGGCTTTTCTGTGAATTTCTAAGTGCTCATTCAGAAAGAAAGCAAGTAAGTTGTTTGCTGTTTTTTATACAATCTGTTTCTTTTTATGTTTACTTTGATTTAACATATTTCTTTTTTAAAAAGGTGCATTGTTTAATGAAACTTTCAGATATTTCAAATGCCAAAACAAGGGTAAACAAGCTACTTGTAAACAATTTAAAGGACCAATAAATACAGATTTGCGTAATCAACAAATGCATGATAAAAAGACAATGCAATAGCACTTAGGGGTCTATTTATTATGTGTCTGTCGGACATGATCTGATCAGCGGATCATGTCCAACAGACATTACTGAATGCGGAGAGCAATACGCTCTCCGCATTCAGCATTGCACCAGCAGCTCTTGTGAACTGCTGGTGCAATGGCGCCCCCTGCAGATTCGCGACCAATCGGCTGCTAGCAGGGGGGTGTCAATCAACCCAATTGTATTCGATCAGGTTGAATTGCGGCAATGTCTGTCCACCTCCTCAGAGCAGGCAGACTGGTTATGGAGCAGTGTTCTTTAGACCGCTGCTTCATAACTGGTGTTTCTGGTGAAGATGATTTCCCGGTCAGGAATGAGGGTTTACCGTTTGTTACGGAGAGATGTGGAACTACTGAAAAGATATAGGCTAACCCTGTTACTTTTTATATGACCTATTTTAGGATGAGTCACAGCTATCAAACTAGTGGAGCTGAACCTGAGCTGGCAAGGAGGTTACCTTGTATTTGTTTTCTGGCCTCTGGCAGTTTGCTAAAATGTTTATCAACATAATAGCCCTATCTACTTTTTCTAATTTTCTGAGCCTGAGCCTTTTTTTGTAATAATTGATGGGTCAGCAGAACAACATATATTTCAATACGGTGCTTTGATTTGTCCTAAAATTAGGAATTCAATAAACCATAGTGCAAGTGAGAAGGGATTTTTTATATTGTCCCTCTCTCAATAATGGGTAAACAATGGCAATATGAGCCTTTACATTAGTTTAACTGTAATTGTGCTTCAATAACTTATTTTATTGTAGATTATGGCCTCTAGTTATTAAGCTCCGTAATTTTCTTGCATTCGCCGGCCCAATACGCTTGCCTAAGCTCGCCTCACATAGCCGCCGCGGACCTGAATACGTTCCCAAAAGTTATCAAAAAAGCTGTTAAAAAGCCGTGCACCAAGTACGGGGCGATGAGCAGTGGACTGTGATAGTTATCACTCATCCGATCTCGCTGCTCTTCGGCTTTTTTACAGCTTTATTGATAAGCTGTCACTAAGCACCCACACTATACTATACTGTTCTACCCCCTATACCGCCGCCCCTGGAGCCCCCCGCAACTATAATAAATGTATTAACCCCTAAACCGCCGCTCCCGGACCCCTCCGCCACCTACATAATACCTATTAACCCCTATCCTGCCCCCCCCTATACTGCCGCCACCTATAATAAAGTTATTAACCCCTATCCTGTGGATCCCGGACCCCGCCGCAACTAAATAAATTGTTTAACCCCTAAGCCGCTGCTCCCGGACCCCGTCGCCACCTATAATACATTTATTAACCCCTATCCTGCCCCCCCATACCACCGCCATCTAAATTAAACTAATTAACCCCTATCCTGCCCCCCCTATACCGCCGCAACCTATAATAAAATTATTAACCCCTAAACCTAAGTCTAACACTAACTCTAACACCCCCTAACTTAAATATTAATTAAATAAATCTAAATAAATATTACTCTTGTTAAATTAATTATTCCTATTTAAAACTAAATACTTACCTATAAAATAAACCCTAATATAGCTACAATGTACTTAATAATTACATTGTAGCTATTTTAGGATTTATATTTATTTTACAGGTAACTTTGTATTTATTTTAACTAGGTACGATAGTTATTAAATAGTTATTAACTATTTACTAACTACCTAGCTAAAAGAAATACAAAATTACCTGTAAAATAAATCCTAACCTAAGTTACAATTAAACCGAACACTACACTATCATTAAATTAATTAAATAAATTAGCTACAAATACCTACAATTAAATACAAATAAATAAACTAAACTAAACTACAAAAACAAACAAACACTAAATTACAGAAAATATAAAAATATATTACAAGAATTTTAAACTAATTACACCTAATCTAAGCCCCCTATTAAAATAATAATAATAAAAAATAATAAAAGTCCCTACCCTATTCTACATTACAAAGTAATCAGCTCTTTTACCAGCCCTTAAAAGGGCTTTTTGCGGGGCATGCCCCAAAGTAATCAGCTCTTTTGCCTGTAAAAAAAAATACAACCCCCCAACATTAAAACCCACCACCCACATACCCCTACTCTAACCCACCAAAACCCCCCTTAAATAAACCTAACACTTACCCCCAGAAGATCTCCCTACCTTGAGTCGTGTTCACCCAGCCAGGCCGAAGTCATCATGCAAGGGGCGTTGAAGAGGTCTTCCATCCGATAGAAGTCATCATCCAAGGGGCGCTGAAGAGGTCTTCCATCCGATAGAAGTCTTTATCCAGACGGCGTCTTCAATCTTCAACCATCCGTAGCAGAGCCATCTTCAAACGAGCCGACGCAGAGCCATCCTCTTCAACCGATGACTACCCGACGAATGAATATTCCTTTAAGTGACGTCATCCAAGATGGCATCCCTCGAATTCTGATTGGCTGATAGGATTCTATCAGCCAATCGGAATTAAGGTAGGAAAAATCTGATTGGCTGATTCAATCAGCCAATCAGATTCAAGTTCAATCCGATTGGCTGATCCAATCAGCCAATCAGATTGAGCTTGCATTCTATTGGCTGATCGGAACAGCCAATAGAATGCAAGCTCAATCTGATTGACTGATTGGATCAGCCAATCGGATTGAACTTGAATCTGATTGGCTGATTGAATCAGCCAATCAGATTTTTCCTACCTTAATTCCGATTAGACTCCGCCTGGATGAAGACTTCTATCGGATGGAAGACCTCTTCAGTGCCCCTTGGATGATGACTTCTATCGGATGGAAGACCTCTTCAGCGCCCCTTGGATGATGATTTCGGCTCGGCTGGGTGAACACGACTCAAGGTAGGGAGATCTTCAGGGGGGTTAGTGTTAGGTTTATTTAAGGGGGGTTTGGGTGGGTTAGAGTAGGGGTATGTGGGTGGTGGGTTTTAATGTTGGGGGGGTTGTATTTTTTTTTACAGGCAAAAGAGCTGATTACTTTGGGGCATGCCCCGCAAAAAGCCCTTTTAAGGGCTGGTGAAAGAGATGATTACTTTGTAATGTAGAATAGGGTAGAGACTTTTATTATTTTTTTTTTTTTTTAATTTTATTAGGGGGCTTAGATTAGGTGTAATTAGTTTAAAATTCTTGCAATATTTATTAAATTTCTGTAATTTAGTGTTTTTTGTTTGTAATTTAGTTTAGTTTATTTAATTGTATTTAATTGTAGGTATTGGTAGCTAATTTATTTAATTAATTTAATAATAGTGTAGTGTTAGGTTTAATTGTAACTTAGATTATGATTTATTTTACAGGTAATTTTGTATTTCTTTTAGCTAGGTAGTTAGTAAATAGTTAATAACTATTTAATAACTATTGTACCTAGTTAAAATAAATACAAAGTTACCTGTAAAATAAATATAAATCCTATAATAGCTACAATGTAATTATTAATTACATTGTAGCTATATTAGGGTTTATTTTACAGGTAAGTATTTAGTTTTAAATAGAAATAATTTATTTAATGATGGTGTAGTGTTAGGTGTAATTGTAACTTAGGTTAGTTTTTATTTTACAGGTAACTTTGTCTTTATTTTATCTAGGTAGCTATTAAATAGTTAATAACTATTTAATAGCTATTGTACCTAGTTAAAATAAATTTAAATTTGCCTGTAAAATAAAAATAAATCTTAAAATAGCTACAATATAATTATTAGTAATATTGTAGCTATATTAGGGTTTATTTTATAGGTAAGTATTTAGTTTTAAATAAGATTATTTTAGTTAATAAGAGTAATTTTTATTTAGATTTATTAAAATAATATTTAAGTTAGGGGGGTGTTAGGGTTAGTGTTAGACTTAGGTTTAGGGGTTAATTAGTTTAATATAGATGGCGGCGGTATAGGGGGGCAGGATAGGGGTTAATAAATTTATTATAGGTGGCGACAGTGTAGGGGGGGCAGATTAGGGGTTAATAAGTTTAATATAGGTGGCGGTTTAGGGGTTAAACTATTTATTTTGTTGCGGTGGGGTACGGGATCAGCAGGATAGGGGTTAATAAATTTATTATAGTTGCGGCGGGGTCTGGGAGCGGCGGTTTAGGGTTTAATAAGTTTATTAGAGTGGCGGTGGGCTCCAGGAGCAGCGGTTTAGGGGTTAACATGTTTAATATAGGTGGTGGCGGTGTAGGGGGGGCAGATTAGGGGTGTTTAGACTCGGGGTACATGTTAGGGTGTTAGGTGCAGACATCTCCCATAGGAATCAATGGGATGTCGGGCAGCAGCGAACATGAACTTTCGCTATGGTCAGACTCCCATTGATTCCTATGGGATCCGCCACCTCCAGGGCGGTGGATTGAAAGCCAGGTACGCTGGGCCGGAAAAGTGCCGAGCGTACCTGCTAGTCATTTGATAACTAGCAAAAGTAGTCAGATTGTGCCGAACTTGCGTTCGGCACATCTGGAGTGACGTAAGAATCGATCTGTGTCGGACTGAGTCCGGCAGATTGTAGCTTACGTCACAAAATTCGACTTTTGCCGGTGTGTAGGGCTTGATAACTTAGGTGAATCAGCCTCGCCACAAATACGCTGCGGAATTCCAACGTATTTGCGGTTGACGGCTTGATAACTGGAGGCCCATATGTCAACATTCTAAAACATATATTTTTTATCTAAATGATTTAATCAACATTAAAAAAAAAAATCTGCAAAGTAAAGTTTTATTTATACACACCTATGTTTTAGTCTCTAAATATGTAGAGATAAGTACAATATATATATTTTAATTGCCTATGATGTGTATGCCAGGAGGATGCTCCATTTATTTTGTCATGTGTATAATTATAGATATGTAGATAAAATTCAAAATTTGTAAAGAAACCTTCAATAATTTTGGGCCTGCTCAATTTATTTGTAAATTTTATTTTTAAAGCTTAAAATTGTGAATGTATGCAGTCTGTATTATTTAATAACGATTGTCTACAATGATGCTTAGTTTTAAACCTCAAATAAAAACCCAACAAAACAATTAAACAAAAACAAAAAAGTTGGAACAGTGAGATGTAAGCATTGTATATGCCTGCAAGGCACCCATAGGTAATTAATGAAAACACATCCTCCTGTATGTGTTTGTAAAATTTTGTCTTGTCTTTTACAAGTTTTATAACATTGTTTTATCTAAATGAATTGTACCCATGGACAGTGCTGCGGAATATGTTGGCGCTTTATAAATAAAATATTATATAATAATAATATAAACATGTATTAAAAAAATCCCTAAATGAGGACTCTACACTACCTTTCACAAGGATATCTAAACCATGACTAATTGATTTTATATATATATATATATATATATATATATATATATATATATATATATATATATATATATATATATATATATATACAGTCATATGCATTTTTCATTTATAAATAATTGGGTGTTTGGATCAGCAATTTCATTTTAATCTATCAAATAACTGAACAACACAGTAATATTTCAGTAGTGAAATGAGGTTTATTGGATTAACAGAAAATGTGCAATATGCATCAAAACAAAATTAGACAGGTGCATAAATTTGGGCACCCCAACAGAAATATTGGATCAATATTTAGTAGAGCCTCCTTTAGCAGAAATAACAGCCTCTAGAGGCTTCCTATAGCCTGTAATGAGTGTCTGGATTCTGGATGAAGGTATTTTGGAACATTCCTATTTCAAAACATCTCCAGTTCAGTTAGGTTTGATGCTTGTCGAGCATGGACAGCCCACTTCAAATCAACCCACAGATTATCAATGATATTCAGGTCTGGGGACTGGGAATGGCATTCCAAAACATTGTACTTGTTCCTCTGCATAAATGCCAGAGTAGATTTTGAGCAGTGTTTTTGGTCGTTATCTTGTTGAAATATCCAGCTCCGGCGTAACTTCAACTTTGTGATTGATTCCTCAAAATTATTCTCAAGTATCTGCTGATATTGAATGGAATCAATTCGACCCTCAACTTTAACAAAATTCCCAGTACCGGCACTGACCACACAGCCCCACAGCATGATGGAACATCCACCAAATTTTACTGTGGCTAGCAAGTGTTTGTCTTGGAACGATGTGTTCTTTTGCCACCATGCATAATGTCCCTTGCTATGACCAAATAACTCAATCTTTGTTTCATCAGTCCACAGCACCTTCTTCCAAAATGAAGCTGGCTTGTCCAAATGTGCGTTTGAATACCTCAAGTGACTTTGTTTGTGGTGTGTGTGCAGAAAAGGCTTCTTCCGCATCACTCTCCCATCCGCTGAATTGTTGAATGATGCACAGTGACACCATCTGCAGCAAGATGATGTTGTAGGTCTTTGGAGGTGGTCTGTTGGCTGTTTTTGATCGTTCACATCATCCTTTGCCTCTCTGATATTTTACATCTGGCCTTAACAAGAACTGTGCCTGTGGTCTTCCATTTCCTCACTATATTCCTCACAGTGGACACTGACAGCTTAAATCTCTGCTATAGCTTTTTGTAGCCTTCCCCTAAACCATTATGATGAACAATCTTTGTTTTCAGGTCATTTGAGAGTTGTTTTGAGGCCCCCATGTTGCCACTCTTCAGAGGAGAGTCAAAGAGAACAACAACTTGCAATTGGCCACCTTAAATACCTTTTCTCATGATTGGATGCACCAGTCTATGAAGTTCAAGGCTTAATGGGCTCACCAAACCAATTGTGTGTTCCAATTAATCAGTGCTAGGTAGTTACAGGTATTCAAATCAACAAAATAACAAGGGTGCCCAAATTTATGCACCTGTCTAATTTCGTTTTGATGCCTATTGCACATTTTCTGTTAATCCAATAAACCTCATTTCACTACTGAAAAATAGTGTCCTTCAGTTATTTGATAGATCAAAATGAAATTGATGATCCAAACACCCAATTATTTATAAATGAAAATCATGGAAATTGTCAGGGGTGCCTAAGCTTTTGCATACGACTGTATATATGTAGGGGTGGCATAATATAGATAATACAAACACTGTTTTAAATAAAGGTGCCGTATCTCACAGAACTGAAAATGTAATCATAAACGGTACTGACTGTAAACCTGGGTCGTTGTCTTAACTCTACGTTAACAATATCTCCCAAGGTTCCAATCTTGCTCCCTCTGTGGTCTCTCCCGCTGCTCAACTGGAGCGTGCCCTTTACTCCCTAACAGTCCGCCTTGACAATAGCGCAGCTCCTCATTAACTGTACAATACAATAAATGTAATTGGCTAGAGTGAAACCCTTATTATTTTGTTAACCTCTAGACTAACATCACTCAATTTGTTTTTTTTGCCAAAAATTGATATCTTATTCTATGTTCATACCTCAGGGTCTGTGTGGCAAAATTGGATCTACAATTGGTACAGTATTGCGTCTGGAACACTCTTTGTGTGGTATTGGACTTAAGAGGGAATTCAAATAATTCAGATTTTACTCAAGCCAATTACACTTATTCTATTCCTTATAACATTGAGCGTTATGTTGATTGCATGGAAAGTTGTATTCTTTCCTCTTCTGTCATAATTTATTGGAGTTTGCATATTGTGTTACAACATGTCTAACATTGTTCTAACTTTATATCAGCCTCAGCTCCTAGTGCCAAATCTATGAATTGGCACTCTGGCACTTGAAATACTCCACTAGGATGACTGATATGTACGTAACCAATGAATTTAATAGGAATGTATAGTTGATAAGCTATGTATATATAGGGACAAGTTGTCTATGAATAAGGCTGTTGGGGCCAAAACATGTAAGATTTGCCCAGCATGTCTTTAATTACATGATTTCTATTTTACACTGTGAGAGCCATGTTTTAAACTTATAATATTTTTGTTTTGTACCTATAGGTAGTTGTCTCCTTCATATAACAAAAAATATGTCACTGCTTAAAGGGACAGTAAAGTATTTCAAATAGAGCATGTTAATTTAAAGCACTTTCCGAGATATGACTCTTACCTAGTTCTCTAGTTATTTTGTGATCCTTTGTTGAAAAGTATACATAGGTTGGTTGAGGAACAGCAATGCACTACTGGGAGCTAGCTGGTGATTGGTGGCTGCACATATATACCTCTTGTCACTGGTCCACTCATATGTGTTTAGCTAGCTCCCAGTAGTGTATTACTGCTCTTTCAACAAAAGATACAAAAAGAACTAGAATCTAATACGTGATAAAATCACAGTGGAGGGGGCGCACAAAATAGTATACAATTAGATGGTGGTCAGTAATAACCCACAAATGCAATTCACAATTGGAACAGACCAATTTAAACAGACGAATATTATCTTGTTAAATGAGAGATATATCAATATATGGTTATCTTTGTATAAGTCTCTTTTGAAATCAATACAAAAGAGAATGTCTTTTTTTGTAATAAACTGGTTGCTGATGGCGGCTGCCTCCTCTTCCCCGGATGATCCAGGTAAGAACTAGGAAAAATAGAAAACAACAGAGGGGCGCCTCATGTGTAGTATTATCTTGGTGATGACATATGAAAATACAACAGAATAGCCAAATGAGTACTCACATACTCCAGGAGCACACTTAAGTGCTGGTAGGGACAGGCTGTAGATTTATATAGGTGTGACAGCTCACCCGTTCAAGGATACTTCCAATGCTGCAGTGCTGCAACAAGTGTGATAAAGCAGACAGAGAGCACTATATGTGCAGACCATTAAAGATAAAACATAGGTGTGTTCTTTATAGTAGAAAGTGGGTACTCACATACTCCCAAAGCACACCAATGTGCTGGTAGATACAGGCTGCAGATTCAGGCAGGTGTGGCAGCTCACCCAAACAAGTGATCCACTCCAGAGATAAAAATTTGCAAATATTTATTAAAAACAGAAATTTAAAAAATTAAAATTAAAAACAACACCAAGGTTGTTACAAAGAGTGGATTACAGGGTCACCCAGTTGGCCCCAATGATTGCTATGCGTTTCTCGGTTGGCAAACCGTTTCATCAAGCATATCATACTCATTCCTACTTCTGCTCTTTATACCCTACAAACAAACAATTGTCTCCATTGTAAGGGGTGTGTTCCTAATTGATTATCACCTGTGTAAACTGTCAGGTGTCTCTGAGACTGATGAAACGGTTTGCCAACCGAGAAACGCGTAGCAATCATTGGAGCCAACTGGGTGACCCTGTAATCCACTCTTTGCAACAACCTTGGTGTTGTTTTTTAATTTTAATTTTTTAAATTTCTGTTTTTAATAAATATTTGCAAACTTTTATCTCTGGATTGGATCTCATTTCCTACCATCTGCTTACCACCACTGCAAAGGACACAGCTATTGAGAAGCACTAAGCCTGCATTTCTTCTTACTGCACCAATACCAAAATGATCACTTGTTTGGGTGAGCTGCCACACCTGCCTGAATCTGCAGCCTGTATCTACCAGCACATTGGTGTGCTTTGGGAGTATGTGAGTACCCACTTTCTACTATAAAGCACACACCTATGTTTTATCTTTAATGGTCTGCACATATAGTGCTCTCTGTCTGCTTTATCACACTTGTTGCAGCACCGCAGCATTGGAAGTATCCCTGAACGAGTGAACTGTCACACCTATATAAATCTACAGCCTGTCCCTATTAGCACATAAGTGTGCTCCTGGAGTATGTGAGTACTCATTTGGATATTCTGTTACACTTTCTATGTCTTTATCCAGACAATACTACACATGAGGCGCCCCTCTGTTGTTTTCTATTTTACCTACAAAGAGAACTAAGCACATTTTATAATAGAAGTAAATTGGAAAGTTGTTTAAAATGAAATGCTCTATCAGAATCTAGAATGAAAAAAAAATTGAGTTTCATACCCCTTTATAAATTTTACTTTTTACTTATGGTGAAACAAATACTATCTATTTTACAGTATCAATTAAAGTTCATATACAAAAACATCACATTAAATGATATCCTTCACTTCACTATACAATTTGATCACAACAAATTCTGCATATGCAATACCGCCCATGTGAATTGGACTTAAGGCAAAATATGTTCATTGTTTCTGATTACTGCGTTATTTCCAGGAAGTACTACGATGAATGAGATTTGAAAAAATAATTTAACAAAATTTAAATAAAATACTAAATCTTAAAATAACATGCACATTAATAACCAGTGACTTCCATAGAACTGGAGCAACCATTAAAATCGTTTCACACGGTTATGTTCTGTTATATCGAACAGGGTTTATTTATTTTTGTTTTGTTGTTGTACTTGCTTCTGCCAAATGATTTCAGCACATTACCGCAAGCTGTTAGTGCTGCAGCTCCAAGAACAGCATTAACAAAGGTGCCAGATTTTGACTTGAGTTTAGAATCCTACGAATTGTGTCCATGGAAACAGACTAAAAAGTAAAAACCTGAGAAATGACTTCTGTCTTTTTTATTCCCTACTATCCAACGGTTCAAAATCAGCAGAGCTCAGCATCCTCTGAATCAATTGACCCACAAAAGTAGTCGGAAGAAACAGATGTACAGTTCCACTGTCTTATCAATATAATACATCTATTTTAAGCTAACTGGGTAAAAGATTAAAATGAGAATAGAAGAAAAAGATATTGGAAGACAGAAATAAAATTAGATGGGCTGCTGCTATTGGTTAAAAATAAACTTGTATTTATCTAAAATGTATTCTCTCAATCTATGAAAATGTTTTGCTGCTTTGAAGCTGACTTTAACTATGTGGTTAACTCATTTTGCACTAATGGTATGTTTTATGTGTTTAAGTCATCTATACATTCACATGCATTAATCCAGTGCTCACCTGAATACAACAGTGTAACCTTATCATGACCCAGCGAGATAATAAAAAATACCTAAAGGTCTAATAAACACAGTAGAATAGCTTAATAAATAAATACATAATAAAGAGACAATGTAAAATCACTTAATTTGTATTTCACATGAGTAGTAGATTTGTTTTTCGACAAACGCCAAAGTTAGTTACACTTTCCTTCCTAATGCATCATGTGACAGCCTTTATCCAATTACAAAATGCATATGCATATATCCTGTGAATTTTGCACATGCTCAGTAGGAGCTGGTGCCTCAAAAAGTGTGTATATACAATACTTTGCACATTTAGATAATGGAAGTGTTTTGGAAAGTAGTTTAATGTGTGCTCTATCTGAATCATGAAAGTTTAATTTTGACTTGACTAGACCCTTTTTTATTTTATTTTTTATTATTATTATCGGTTATTTGTAGAGCACCAACAGATTCCGCAGCGCTATAAACAAAGGGGGAGTACAACAAAGTAATTATAGGGATCAAATGGGTAGAGGGCCCTGCCAAGAGTTGCACTGTTGTAGTCAGCTCTTAAGAAGGTGATCTACAAACAGCTGGACTCTTAGGCTTACATGCTAAGGGGGTTCAGGGGATAGCAATGGAGGAGAGGAACTGGTATTAGGAAAGGTTAGTGTAGGTTGTATGCATCCCTGAACAGTAGAGTCTTTAGGGAGCACTTGAAGATTTTAAAACTAGAAGAGAGTCTTGTGGAGTGAGGCATAGAGTTCCACAAGATGGGAGCCAGTCTGGAGAAGTCCTGTAAATGGGAGTGTGATGAGGTGACAAGAGAGGAGGAGAGTAGGAGGTCATGAGCAGAGTGAAGGGGACGGGAGGGAGAGTATCTGGAGACAAGGTCTGAGATGTAGGGGGGAGCATTCCAGTTGAGGGCTTTGTATGTCAGAATGAGAATTTTGTGTTTGATCCTAGAGGCAAGAGGAAGCCAGTGAAGGGATTGGGAGAGAGGTGCAGCAGATGAAGAGTGACGTGTAAGGAAGATGAGTCTGGCAGAGGCATTCATTATGGATTGTAAAGGAGCTAGGCGGCAGGTGGGTAGACCAGATAGGACAGAGTTGCAGTAATCAAGGCGGGAAGGAATGAGAGAGTGGATTAAAATCTTAGTTGTGTCTTGTGTAAGGAAGTGTCTAATTTTAGATATGTTTTTAAGGTGGAAGCGGCAGGCTGTAGTCAAGGACTGAATGTGAGGAGTGAAAGAAAGATCTGGTTTTGATTGGGGGTGGAGAGTTTTGAGGAAGGGGGGAAAATAAGGAGCTCAGTTTTGGAGAGATTGGGCTTGAGGTAGTGAGAGGACATCCAGTTAGAGATGTGAGAAAGACAGTTAGTGACATGGGTTAGCAAGGAAGGAGATAGGTCTGGTGCAGAGAAGTAGATTTGGGTGTCATTGGCATACAAATGATATTGTAAACCGTGGGACTTTATTAGGGAACCTAGTGATGACGTGTATATTGAGAAGAGAAGGGGACCGAGGACAGAGCCTTGCGGTACTCCGACAGAAAGTGGTGACGGGGCAGAGGAGGCCCTAGAGAAGGCTACACTAAAGGTACGGTTTGACAGGTAGGAAGAGAGCCACAAGAGGGCTGTGTCACAGATGCCGAAGGATTGGAGGGTTTGGAGCAAAAGAGAGTGGTCAACAGTGTCAAAGGCTGCGGACAGATCAAATAGGATAAGCAGAGAGAAGTGGCCTTTTGATTTTGCTGTGAGTAGGTCATTGGTAACCTTCACAATTGCTGTCTCTGTGGAGTGATGGGGACGAAATCCAGATTGCAGTGGGTCAAGGAGGGAGTTTATTGTAAGGAAATGGGATAGGCGTGCATAAACTAGTTTTTCGAGAAGCTTTGATGCAAGAGGGAGGAGGGAAATAGGGCGGTAGTTGGATGGGGAGGTAGGATCAAGGGAAGGTTTTTTGAGGATTGGTGTGACCAGTGCATGTTTCAACAATGAGGAAAATATACTGGTGCTGAGGGAGAGGTTGAAAGTGTGTGTGAGTATAGGGGTGAGGGTAGAAGAGAGGGAGGGGAGTAGCTGTGAGGGGATAGGGTCAAGGGGACAGGTAGTGAGGTGAGAGTGCAGTATAAGTGCTGAGACTTCTTCCTCAGTAACAGGGGAGAATGAGCTTAGTTTAAGGTTATGTGGGTTGTGGTTGATTGAGAGCATTTGAGGTGGTGAGAGAAAGGAATTATGTTGAGAGCTGATTTCATTTCTGATGGAGTCGATTTTGTTATTGAAGTGGCTGGCAAAGTCTTGAGCTGACAGAGAAATTGTATTAGGAGGTGGGGAAGGGCGGAGAAGGGTATTGAAAGTGGAGAGCAAACGTTTTGGGTTTGAAGAAAGATTAGAGATAAGAATAGAGAAGTAATGTTGCTTATGGAAATTAAGGGCAGAACATTAGGAGTTCAAGATAAATTTGTAATGTTGAAAATCAGCTGAATTCCTAGATTTTCTGCAGTGCCACTCAGCAGTACGGGAACATCTGCGTAGGTATCGTGTCAGAGGAGTATGCCAGGGCTGAGGATGAGTGTTTGATTTCCAAGCTATGGTAAGAGGGGCGAGATTGTCAAGGACGGATGTAAGGGTGGAGTTATAGTGGCAGATAGATTGGTCAGGGCAGGAAAAGGAGGAGAAGGATGAGAGGAGAGGTTTGAGGGAATTAGAAAGCTGTTGTTGATCTAATGACATAATGCTTCTGTGAAGTTTGGTGTGAGGAGCAGAAGGAGGAAGAGTTGTAGGGAGGGATGATATGTTGCAAGTAAGTAGATGGTGGCCAGAAATAGGAAAGGGTAAGTTTGTGAAGTTTGAGAGAGTGCATCGATAGCTAAAGATTAGGTCAAGGGAGTGACCATCTTTGTGAGTGGAAGAATCAGTCCATTGTGACAAACCGATAGAGGAAGTGAGTTGCAGAAGTTGTTTTGCAGAGGAGGTAGTGGGATTGTCAAGAGGGATGTTAAAGTCACCAAGAATGAGGGAAGGGGTGTCTGAGGAAAGGAAATAAGGTAGCCATGCAGCCAAGTGATCTAGAAATTGAGTTGAGGAGCCAGGGGGTCGTTATATGACTGCAACACATATAGAAAGAGGAGAGAATAAACGAATCATGTGGGTTTCAAATGAGGAAAATGTGAGGGAAGAGATGGGATGTATTTGTTGAAAGGTGCAACAAGAGGAAAGTAAAATACCTACACCACCTCCTTGTCTATTACCAGACCTAGGAGTGTGGCTGAAGTGGAGACCTCCATGTGACAGAGCAGCAGTGGATGCTGTGTCAAGGGGAGAGAGCCAGGTTTCTGTTAGGGCCAGAAGGTTGAGGGAGTGGGAGATAAAGAGGTCATGTATAGAAGTGAGTTTGTTGCAAACAGAGCGAGAGTTCCAGAGTGCACAAGTGAAAGGGGTAGTGACTTTTGATGCAAAAGGAATGTGAGTAAGGTTGTCAGAGTTTTTTTTTTGAGTCTGTGGGATGGTACACATGGATGTGCACGGCTAGGCAGTTGTTGGGGACCAGGATTAGGGGAGATGTCACCAGCAGTTAGTAAAATCAAGAGGGAGAGTGACATGAGAGGAGATACAGATTTGCAGTAATGAGACTGCTTTTGAGACAAGGTGCAGGGGGGAGAGAGAGTGTTTAGGAATAGGTAAAGTTCATGAGTACAAACGTAAGGTGAGTTTAAGAGAGATGGGCTAATGAACAGTGCAAGTGGAGAGGGAGAAGGAGTAATTGAATAATGTAGTTTGTTATAGAGACAAAAGGCAGAAAAAATGAATATGAAGATGTTAGGCATTTTTACAAAAGAGGGAACCAGTTAAAGACATAAGACACAGTATTACAGTAGCAAATGCATAAGAAAACAATAAGGTATATCAAACATATTACAAAAGTGCCTGCCTTTTTCTTGCCCCTTGCCCAATCCTTGTCCAATTCTTGTATAATTCTATTGCTAATGCCTCACTTATAAAATGTTCACTTAATTCTTGTATAATTCTATTGCTAATGCCTTACTTTAAAATGTTCACTTAATTCTTGTATAATTCTATTGCTAATGCCTCCCTTATAAAATGTTCACTTAATTCTTGTATAATTCTATTGCTAATGCCTCACTTATAAAATGTTCACTTTAAAAATGTGAACATATGTTGTTATAGCAATGCACATCTCAGACTGGTGTAAAATATACTTAGGGAGGGCAGTCCACTAAATTTAGTTGATTGCTAATCAAAGACAATTGGAAAGGCCAATTGGAAAGTTAGATTCTGGTCTGGTCAGGGTGAGTTGTTAAGTAAACAGACAATAAAATTTGGGGGAGGTTAAAACTATGGAATAAGACAGCTATACATTTTAGAATAATAGCAAGTATTGATAAGGATTGAACATCACATGGCAGTTAAATGAACATTAGAAATAAGACATTGGATAACAGTACAACAGATGTAGGACTAAATTAAAAAACTAAAATCATTTGCTCTATGTAAATATTCACATACCAGAAGAGAGTTACAGGAGAGTAAAAAACACCAGAGAGCAGTGAATAGTTTGCAGGTTGACAGGGTCTCTATTCACGTACCAGAAGAGAGTTACAGGAGAGTAAAAAATACCAGAGAGCAGTGAATAGTTTGCAGGTTGACAGGGTCTCTATTCACGTATCAGAAGAGAGTTAGAGGAGAGCAGTGAATAGTTTGCAGGTTGACAGGTTCTCTATTCACGTACCAGAAGAGAGTTACAGGAGAGTAAAAAACACCAGAGACCAGTGAATAGTTTGCAGGTTGAAAGGGTCTCTATTCACGTACCAGAAGAGAGTTACAGGAGAGTAAAAGACACCAGAGTGCAGTGAATAGTTGCAGATTGACAGGGTCTCTATTCACATACCAGAAGAGATTTACAGGAGAGGAAAAAACACCAGAGTGCAGTGAATAGTTGCAGATTGACAGGGTCTCTATTCACGTACCAGAAGAGAGTTACAGGAGAGTAAAAGACACCAGAGTGCAGTGAATAGTTGCAGATTGACAGGGTCTCTATTCATGTACCAGAAGAGAGTTACAGGAGAGTAAAAAACACCAGAGAGCAGTGAATAGTTTGCAGGTTGACAGGGTATCTATTCACGTACCTGAAAGCAGAGGAGAGACAATAGGGTTAGCTTGATGTAGTGTGCAATTCTTCAGCAGATGTCAATAGGCAGCATGTTGTCTTAATAAGCAGCATTGTGCTTAGTAGTCAGTGCAGTTCTTGTATAATTCTATTGCTAATGCCTCACTTATAAAATGTTCACTTTAAAAATGTGAACATATGTTGTTATAGCAATGCACATCCCAGTGTGCATTCCCTTTAAATAAATTTGATCATTAGAGTCAGCAAATGAAAATCTTCACATTCAGCTTGGCTAGTTTTTGGCTTCCTTGTCTATAAAATTCAAATTGATTAGAAGTGCCATCACTTCAGCCATCTGAAACAAGAAGAAAATCTAACTGGAAAATATGGTCTTATACAAAGAAATGCAAAATAGACATTTATCTACATGGAAACAGAATATATATAGTCAAAATAAAAGTAAAACTAAGCAGGTGATTCATTTAATGTTGACCATGGACATCTAAACTAATACAGATTTTTTCACTCGTTTAATATTTATATTTTATGATATCTGCAATTAACAGTTTTATTTAGTGTTGCAGAATTTTACAGCTAGCTATTTTAAAATGTCAACAATTTCCAGAAACACATTGTAGCAGAAGAAAAAAATGAGCAAGCTAGGGAGTATTGATCAGATCCACCAATGCTTTCTATTGCCTTTTCTTTCTTTTCTGCCCTACAATAATGTAAATTGCACACAATATACACAAAATGCCACTACTATGTATCCACCTAATCATGCAACAGTCTTTTCCTAGTGCAGCATAGCATGCAGGGGATTGTATTTCCCAGGGGGAGGGGCTGGCAAAAGCAAAATGCTAATCCCTAAACTACCTGCCAAGAGCTGGGTTCAAGGAGTGCAAATAACTTTTTTTTAAGAAGTATTTTTGAGTCCCTAGATTGTCTGGGGACAAGGGGATCAGTTCCTGAAAAAAAGAGACAGTCTTGTTAAAAAGGGAACATCTTTTTACCCTATTCTTCTGGGAGTTCTCATAAAGTATAATGATTCATCAAGTCTGTAAAGCCAAACTGACAAATAAGCATATTTTAATAAATTATTAACTCACTGACACTACAAGGCACAATTCAACTTTCATGATTTCTATGACTCACATATGCATGTGTCTCTTGTCATTGACCAGATAGGTCCCAGTAGTGCATTACTACTCTGGAGCTGACTTTAACTATGTGTTTAAACAAATTGCAGGCGTTAAACACATAATTATATGAAACAACACTTTGTATTTAAGTGAACTACTACTGACTGTGCTCAAGGCTCAATTATTGCTCCTACAAGTGTAATGCATTCCTCTAATGTTTTAATCTATGCATAGCGCTGATGGGGCTTATAAATAACTTATAATAATAATATAATAAAGCAACAGTGCAATATTTAAGTGCATAATTAGTAAAGCAGAGAGTCATAGTAAAGGAAGAATTGAATGTACAAATTAATTGTAATGCAATAATAAATACAAAAATATACCTAAATATCTAAACACAATTTGTTACATAACTAATCAGTTTGCATCTATTTTTTATTTATGAGATTCTAATTCCACACCCACTTAGCTCCCTCATTCCTTATGTCACTGAGATTGGAACTAAGCAGGTACAGAAGCACAAATAAACATCTAATGAAATTAAGTTAGATAAAATTGGAGGCAGCAAATTATTATCAGCCTTGTATCATGCAGTTCTTGGATGGTTTGCCGACATTGCTTATGCTGGTAATCAGTTTACTTTGGTTTGACAGTTAATAAGCAACAAAGTGCCCTATGTTCTAGTTCTTTTGAGCATCATTGCACATATATACACACACATATGTATACACACACAGATACATATGTATACACATACACACACATACATATGTGTACACACACATACATATGTATACACATACATACACATACATATGTGTACACACACATACATATGTATACACATACACACACATACATATGTGTACACACACATACATATGTGTACACACACAAATACTCACACACACATATGTGCACACACACACACATATGTGTACACACACAAATACTCACACACACACATATGTGTACACACACACATACATATGTGTACACACACAGATACATATGTATACAAATACACACACACATAAATATGTGTACACACACATACATATGTGTACACACACACATACATATGTGTACACACACACATACATATGTATACACATACACACACACATACATATGTGTACACACATAAATACTCACACACACATACATATGTGTACACACACATACACACATACATATGTGTACACACACACATACATATGTGTACACACACAAACACACATACATATGTGTACATACAGACACATACAGTACATATGTGTACACACACACACATATATATATATATATATATATAATATAATGATTTCTTTAAATAATTATATTCATTTTTATTCTTATAGTTGTATAAAAGAATAAAAATATTAATTACAATACATGCAGAAGATATGGCACATCTGGTTACAATGTGCACATTACTGCGGAATCTGTTGGCGCTCTACAAATAAACGACAATAATAATAATAATACACACCAGTCACAATGTCATCCAAGCATCCTCCTATATAGAGACTCAGTGCAACAATAATATTTCAGGAGAATCTCAATACAAGATGTAGTGAATTATATAGATAACCATATACGTGATCTTAAAGCTCCTATTCCTAGAAACAAACCTCACTCCCTACCACTGTATAATGCATGCTGGGAATTAAAGTCCAGAACTGCAATGGCACAATAGCGAGAGAGAAATAGTGAACTATAAATTCCTGAATGCTATTAAACTCCCATAATATTTCCTCTAAAACAGAGCTACATTCAAAGGTATTAAAACATTATAAAAAAATAATGGGGGGAACTTCCGGGCGGCGGCCATGACAGGTCGCTAGATTGTTTGCTGCTCCAACTCTTCACATCAATCTGCTTGCAAAACCCTTATTAATGCTCCATCAAGTATTATTTCCTCCCTTATTCTGTACAGCAGAGTGAACCCTATCGAGGGATACCATTATTTTGCAGTTTTGGAGCTCCATTTAATCTACTGGAAAAACACACGGACTGCGGCCTATAACTCAACCCCCGGCAGGGATCCAGCGTGTCCCTGTCGTTAGGATACAGTGATATTCCGCAGAACACTGTAATAACTTTCATCCTGACACAGGAACCATCTACAATTATCTGATCATTTCAAGAGCTACTTGAAAATAGTGAGTCACCTATATACACTGGTCGTAGGCTACAACTTCTTACGATCGCAATACATATACAGGACACTGCTAATATGGAGGCGGTTGCTAGGTGGGAAACTACTATAACTCAAGCGATTGCCGAATACTTTGAGGAATTGGAGCATGACCTGTCCTTAATCCTATTGGGCCACAAGATCACAGCCAAACTGCCTTTGCAGGACTGTAGCATGGATAACGTTCCTGGACATTCCACCCAGAGAGGAAGCAGTAAAGAGAAACCTGAACTCCCGACAGATGACACCACTTCTACCGCCTCTATCCTGTATCAAACAAGCAACACGCCTGAACAGCCGTGCTGGGCTGTTATAGAATGCACACTGGGCGACTCTGCCGTGAAAATTGCCAAAGCTACAACTCTCCTGCAGCCTGTCCTAAGTGCATTGAGTCCGGCACCCTCTACCCTGGGTGCGGCAGCGCCGCACTTAAACATACCTGAAAAAAACCCTCCAGCAGTGAATGAGTGCCTGGACGATGTCCTGACCATGAGCAGGATACCTCCGCGAGTCTCCGGGCAGCAGCTGGCCTTAACTGCAACAGCAAGTGCAGATATTGCTATTCCCCCATGCCTAGCAATAATAATAGGAGTCGACTATGTTAGTTCATTCCTAGACTCTGTTATTAAGGGAGGCAGGCGGAGGGGGGAGTCTCTTCCTGTGTGCCGGAGATCGATGAGGACAGAGCGCTTACTGAAACTAGAGAAGAGCGGTTTCTTAGAGAGTCTACTAATATTAAAGGTACTCGCTCTCTCTGCAGTATCTAGTTCCACTGAAACCCCTGCACAGTCACCTGGGAGCCGACTAGACTTAAAGGCTATTTGAATTGACTTGTGTGGACAAGAGCTACAGGTTACCGCTCTGGCAGCAACATGACTACACTGATACATGTTTTATATTTTATGTGCTGTGTGACTGTGTTCCCTCTAGTTAATGCCATCATACGAGTATCTATGATATACGGCCTCACTCCCTTCCATATAATACACAAGCAACCGTAGGACGCTACTTGGTCTGTCCAATTATATTTTCCTAAGACTTCAAAGGTTATTATAATACAGTTAACTATGTTCTTCATTATTAGAGTCATTTTCATGTTTATGCAGTTCAATACTACTAATATGATGTGCCTAATGTTTGCAGCGTGCTTTCTAAAAGGGTATATATTTTGTGCTATAGAACCTGGTGCCCTATCTATAGATTATTAGATTCCTTTCATGAAGCTGGTGATGGTTGAATGGGGGAACGCCTCCCCATAGGTTTAGCAGTTTTTATAACCTCACATTAGATCTATCACTTTCCCGTAGGTTAATCTATCCTGGATGGGCTGTTATAGACCTATACATACAACCTACAATAGCACCAGAGCACTGATATTTACTATTTCAAATGTAACCCCTCCCTGCGGGGTGGTGTTTCCCTGTTTGTACCGTTAAATACTATTAATATGTGCTTAATGTTTTATACATGCTTTTTAAGCTAACTTACACTTTAATTCTAAATACCAGAGTCATACCACCTAAGTATTATATATATATATTCCTGGTGCTCTTAGCTTCACAGATCATCATTAATTTGATATATATTCATTTTACAATAGGCAATGTGTTATATTTTTTATTCTATTCGTTTTGTTTTTTTAATGATGGTTCCTATATCTGCGTCTTTGTTACTGGGCCCACAAGTGGTCCCTTTTTTCTATTTCTTATCCCTTATGTCCCCCATCTTCAATATATCTAATGGTCTACAGTCCAAAAGTGGCTGTCTTGTTTCCAAAAGGGGGAAATTATTATTTGTTGCCTGGACTTTTTTTTTATATAAAGGGATTAACGTTTAGTAAAAAATGAGGTCTCTTACAGATGTTCATACTTGTAAATATATGCATGAACCTGTGTGTTACCAAGATTAGTATGTCATACTTTACTATTGTGCTGTCGGATATAGCATTGTTAGATATTCTTGTTATTTATGTATGTAAAAGTTAAACCTCAATAAAAATCATTAAAAAAAAACATAATGAAAATTTTTTTTAAAAAAAATGGACATCTTTTTTCTCCTGCAGTTTGTACTCTAGGTAGGGGTGTACTACAGATGACCCCCCTGTTCCCCCTATGTGGATGCACATGCCGGCATCTCAAGCTTACAAAAAAAAAAAAAGTGTGTGCTGTTTTACAAATAATAAACCATATTGCCCCAGAGGAACAGCACAGTTATGAGCACTGTTTTTTTAATTGTAGTTTTTGGGGCACTCTAACAGGCCAAATATTTAGGATTTTTATACCAGAGCTCAAATGGGGTAATCACAATAACTGAGATGTGATTATTAAACATATTTCCTCTTTTCTTATGTTAATATCTGTAATATGGCAAACAATGTACTATGAGTCAAGGGAGCGAGAGGCGCCAAATAGTGTGACAACATATCAACTCAGGTATAAGTAAGAGAAGACACAAATGGGTACTCACAAAAGACATTACACATTAAGTGCAATAACTAGCAAGCTGAGACTTCTGAGCCGCTTGGTTAACTCGGATGATGTAGCAGGGAAGCAGGATAGCCATGGAGCTCCTTTCTGGTATCGTATCTCAACCACGGCCGCTCGGCTAATGCAGGTGATCAGATGGAACAGCTGGGTTAACACAGAACTCCTCTCAGATGATGTAACTTTACCTTAGTGGAGTGTGCCAAATGATATATGGCTCCTAAGGAGGTCTACTATATAATGGCACTTTACACCACAAAACGAAGAGCAAGGTATGGTAGGTTAAAAAGTTTTAATCCAATATTCGTAAAAACAATGTGTTGCACAGCAACGCGTTTCTTGGCCACAGTGACGTTTCATCAGGCTGTTAAAACATCAAAATACCTTGCTCTATTTAAAAACCTTCCTAACCAATCAATGGACAGGAATCTCACACACTCCCAATTGACCGCGTGCCGAATCCTGGATTAGAAGACCGGCACCCTGACCAATACTACATTAGAACACGGCGGTGTCTGTCTCCCTGTCAATACAAAATCCTACAACATTCAATATATATATATATATACCCACCACAATATGATACATAACATATTGAGAGTCAACAATTCTAATACATAGTGTTAAAAGTGCTAATATAACTATTAAAAAAGGGATATATGAATTTGAGAATACAAATCATAATAATAAAGGTATCCAAGTGCTCAGGAACCATGGGGAAAAATGGAGGTACAAAAATATATATAATACGAGTGGATGATGAGATAAAAGTGCATAAGTATGGAAGTATATTAGATAAACTAACGTATATTAAAATAAAAGCCAACCGCAAACACGTGGCATTAATATTAATTAGTGATGTGTTAATCTAAGGCAATCAATGTAATGTATATAGTAAAATAAAAAAAATAAAAAGGTTATGACTAAGTATAACCGTCTATCTAACAAAATCAATAGTGAAAGGTGATCAGATCGAAAAAAATCTTATAGGGTATATTAAATGGGTGTGATAGCTACTAAGAGTGTATGTAATATAGTGATATGCGTGACTATACAAACTATGTGGGACTCAGCATTAATAATAAGTAATGCTAATATAAAAACGAGATTCAAGAGCAATTGGAGTCAAGACTAGTACATAACATAATAATGCAGATATTAAGTAATAGAAAAATAATAAAACAAACATCCTTGAGTCCCCATATGACAATGTACAAATATACATAAATAATATATATAAAAAAATATATAAATATAAATGATCGATGATGCACTCTCCTGTTGGGGCCCATCAGATCCACAAGCCAAAGACCCCCCCAGCTGCTAAAATGCGGCCAGATCCACATTCATGTTCAATCCTAAAGGATGGAGTGTCTTTAGCTTGTGGATCCAAAACGTCTCCCTCTGTCTGAGTCTCAGGAATCTATTATATAGATATGAAGGAGTAATGCTTTCTATGTGGGTGATTGTGTAACAACTAGGCTTGCCCCTATGTTCTATATGACAGTGTCGAATGACACTATGTGATTTTTTGTTTTTGGTAATACAACAATAGTGATCGGACCATCTGTGACTAAGGCGTCTAATGGTGCAACCTATATATTGAATCCCACATTCGCAGGACAGTAGATAAATCACATAATGTGATGCACACGTAATAGGTCTTTAATAGGGTAGCTTTTCTTATTCGTATAAGAAATAAAATAAGTCTGCCCATGTCTAATATGATTACACATTTTACAGTTCTTGATTTTGCAATTAAAGGCTCCCTTTCTGATTTTTTTGTTTATTTGGTAATCTCAATCTTTTTATTAATCTTCCGTTACTAGTGATTCTGGGATTTATTAGTGCCTGTTTATGTTTCACTATCCTACTGGGTGCAAGGATGTTCTTAAGGTTAGATGCTCTTTTGAAAAAAAACCACAGGCCTATCTCCAATCAATTCATTCAAGACAGGATCTCTCTTAAAGATCCTCTAATGCTTGACGTATCTGTGAATGATTTGAATTGTACTGTGTTATTAATCTAAGTATAGGTTTATCTGGTTTATGTGTAAATGTTGTGTTGGACTTCTTCTGTCTTTTGAAATAATCCTCCCTGTTCTAATTTCTAGCCCAAATATAGCCTTTCTGAATAATTTCTATGGGATAATGTTTTTCTTTAAATCTATCCTTCAGAATTGCACTTTGTTCTTCATATAGAGATAAAGAACTGCAATGTCTTCTGATTCTTTAGAATTGCCCATAAGGGACAATTTATTTCCATGGATGATAGTGATTACTAGAAAGTCTAGATAGCTATTACAGTCTACAGTTTTGAAATGAGTAGAGCTTTCAATCCCTCCTTGATTGTTAAAGCGTAGACATAAGTCCAGGAAGACAATACTCTTATCTGTAATATCCTGATGATCTAAATCTCTTGCTCAGTCAAGATGGTCTAATACGATCTGTCAGTAGTATGAAGTCCATGACGTGATGATTTACAGTCACATTTTACACTGTTGGCAGTGTATCTCGCTAAAGTACTTAACCTAGATTTCTGTATGTAATGGCGAGATACGCCTAAACAGGATGGTGCCCAATAAAATAAGCATTTCAAAAGAGCATTGAATGTATTGTGCAAAAATCAGAATCATTATTATGCATAAATTGCCATCCAAACAGGTGCTACAAAATAGAAATTTACATTATACCATACAAAACATCCCTGAATGATGCAGAAAAATCATATTCAATGTAAACATGAAAACTTGCATGTGAGGTATACTGTAATTTATGAAAACAAAGTTGAAATAGTAAACAAGATGTCAAAATTTTAATGGTTCCTTATAGTTCTATTGAGAAATGTGTATGGCAGCATTGGCGAGGGGGCTGAACAGGGGTGTTCCTTGGGCATGAATGAAGTTTTCTCGTAATTTGTATCAGAATGATCTAAGCATATTACTCCTGCAGCTCTCACATTTGAATTTTGCAAAATGTAAGCTGATGAGGTTGTTTCAAAATACGCATCACTCTTATTAAAGTGAAGGAAAAAGACATGTTTGTAAAACTAGAAACCAATTCAAGGTAAATTACACTGAGAACATAGTAATTTGAATTGTATGTGCTTCAAAAATATGTTGTTATGATTGCTGGTGCTCCCTGTCACATTTGCTCTGTCCTGTGTGTTCTAGTAAGCTTCATTACTTTCTATGGAGGTAAGCAAATAGCTCACACAGAATTCCTAGTTTAGCTCCATTTCTTAGATTATTCTGTGAGATCTGCCCTTGCGAGGGTCAACAAAATATTTTTCTGTATGCTGATGAATATTAGATCATCTGGCCCATAGCAGTAGATCCTAGTGTCTTATTGCATAACTGTAGCTAAAAAGATTGTGGGGCGCGATCCAATATAGGGCGTACTTTTCGGCGCAAGCAAGGTAAAACTGCGCCGCCCGTAGTTTCACCTCGCACATCGGGGTATCCAATATACTCCGCTGGCAGTTGCTAAAGTGCCATAAGTCAGACAAACTAGCGATGTCCAGAAATAATCGAAAGTACAAATATTAAATATATTAACCCCCTAAGCTGACCCCCCTACACCGCCGCCACCTATATAAAATATATTAACCCCTAAGCTGACCCCCCTACAGCGCTGCCACCTATATTAAATATATTAACCCCTAAGCTTACCCCCCTACACCGCCGCCACCTACATTAAATATATTAACCCCTAAACCTAAGTCTAACCCTAACACCCCCTAACTTAATTATTATTTAAATAAATCTAAATAATATTAATATTATTAACTAAATTATTCCTATTTAAAACTACTTACCTATAAAATAAACCCTAAGATAGCTACAATATAATTAATAATTACATTGTAGCTATTTTAGGGTTTATATTTATTTTACAGGTAACTTTGTATTTATTTTAACTAGGTACAATAGCTATTAAATAGTTAATAACTATTTAATAGCTACCTAGTTAAAATAATTACAAAATTACCTGTAAAATAAATCCTAACCTAGGTTACAAATACACCTAACACTACACTATTAATAAATTAATTAAATAAACTACAATTATCTAAACTAAAATGCAATTAAATAAACTAAACTATATTACAAAAAAAACACTAAATTACAGAAAATAAAAAAATATTACAAGAATTTTAAGCTAATTACACCTAATCTAAGCCCCCTAATAAAATAAAAAAGCCCCCCAAAATAATAAAATTTCCCTACCCTAAACTAAATTACAAATAGCCCATAAAAGGGCCTTTTGCGGGGCATTGCCCCAAAGTAATCAGCTCTATTACCAGCCCTTAAAAGGGCCTTTTGCGGGGCATTGCCCCAAAGTAATCAGCTCTTTTACCTGTAAAAAAAAAGAACAATCCCCCCCTCATTACAACCCACCACCCACACACCCCTACTCTAAAATCTACCCGATCCCCCCTTAAAAAAAACTAAGTCTAACCCCCAAGTGGTCCTTACCTGTCCTGAAGACCGGCGGAGAAGGTCCTGTTCCAGGCAGTGAAGTCTTCATCCAAGCGGCGACCTCTTCTTCTTCCAGGAACCAGCCGGCGCGGAGCGGAGGAGTTGAAAACCAATGACCACGGAGCTGAAGACCGTCGACTCTGGAACTGAAGACCGGCTACGCTGGAACTGAAGATCAGCGACGCTGGAATTGAAGACCGCGGAGCCATGGAGCGTGGAGGATCCTCTTCATACGATCTTCGCCGTACACTGAATAGGAATTCAAGGTACGCGATCAAAAATGGCCTCCCTTGAATCCCTATGGGCTGATTTGAGCCTTCAAATTCAAATCAGCCAATCGGATGAGAGCTACTGTAATTCTATTGGCTGATTTGAATAGCCAATAGAATAAGAGCTACTGTAATTCTATTGGCTATTCAAATCAGCCAATAGAATTACAGTAGCTCTCATCCGATTGGCTGATTTGAATTTGAAGGCTCAAATCAGTCAATAGGAATTCAAGGGACGCCATTTTTAATCGCGTACCTTGAATTCCTATTCAGTGTACGGCGGAGATCATATGAAGAGGATCCTCCACGCTCCATGGCTCCGCGGTCTTCAGTTCCAGCGTCGCCGATCTTCAGTTCCAGCGTAGCCGGTCTTCAGTTCCAGAGTCGACGGTCTTCAGCTCCGCGGTCATCAGTCTTCAACTCCTCTGCTCCGCGCTGGCTGGTTCCTGGAAGAAGAAGAGGTCGTCGCTTGGAAGAAGACTTCACCGCCTGGAACAGGACCTTCTCCACCGGTCTTCAGGACAGGTAAGGGCCACTTGGGGGTTAGACTTAGGTTTTTTAAGGGGGGATCGGGTGGGTTTTAGAGTAGGGGTGTGTGGGTGGTGGGTTGTAATGTGGGGGGGGGATTGTTCTTTTTTTTACAGGTAAAAGAGCTGATTACTTTGGGGCAATGCTCCGCAAAAGGCCCTTTTAAGGGTATATTTTTTTATTTTTTGTAATTTAGTGTTTTTTTTTGTAATATAGTTTAGTTTATTTAATTGTGTTTTAGTTTAGATAATTGTAGTTTATTTAATTAATTTATTGATAGTGTAGTGTTAGGTGTATTTGTAACTTAGGTTAGGATTTATTTTACAGGTAATTTTGTAATTATTTTAACTAGGTTGCTATTAAACAGTTATTAACTATTTAACAGCTATTGTACCTAGTTAAAATAAATACAAAGTTACCTGTAAAATAAATATAAACCCTAAAATAGCTACAATGTAATTATTAATTATATTGTAGCTATCTTAGGGTTTATTTTATAGGTAAGTATTTAGTTTTAAATAAGAATAATTTAGTTAATAATATTAATATTATTTAGATTTATTTAAATAATAATTAAGTTAGGGGGTGTTAGGGTTAGACTTAGGTTTAGGGGTTATTATATTTAATGTAGGTGGCGGCGGTGTAGGGGGATCAGATTAGGGGTTAATATATTTAATATAGGTGGCGGCGGTGTAGGGGGGTCACATTAGGGGTTAATATATTTAATATAGGTGGCGGCGGTGTAGGGGGGTCAGATTAGGGGGTAATACATTTAATATAGGTGGCGGCGGTGTAGGGGGGTCAGATTAGGGGGTAATATATTTAATATAGGTGGCGGCGGTGCAGGGGGGTCAGATTAGGGGTTAATACATTTAATGTAGGTGGCGGCGGTGTCTGGGAGCGGCAGTTTAGGGGTTAAACACTTTATTAGGTTTCGCGGTGGGGGATTGCGGTTGACAGGTAGATAGACATTGTGCAACGCGTTAGGTGTTACGTTTTATTTTGCAGGCAGTTTAGGGAGTTACGGTGCTCCAATACTCAGCGTAAGGCTTGCTACACCTGCATTTTGTGGCGAGGTGAAAATGGAGTAAGATTTCTCCATTTTCGCCACGTAAGTCCTTACGCTGTATATTGGATACCAAACTGCGCGGGTTTTGTATATCAGTCTATGGGGCAAAAAACTACGGGCGAAGACAGAAATATATGAGCGTAACTTCTATGTTACGCCGTATATGTGATACCAAACCCACGCAAAATCTGACGTCGCCGGCTTCTGCGGGCGACGCTGCATATCGGATGGGGCCCGTGATGTTTTAGTTGATTTTTCAAGTGGATTGAAATAATTATGAATTTAAAAATCCAACAAAAAGCCAGAGACAATCCAGAGACCGTAAAGCAAACTTAAATATTGATGCCCGCAAAGTGCCAAGAAAACAGAGATTACACTGATTTAGTAGATTTCAAAGAACCTCAATGAGAAAAAAAAGAAATGAAAATGATGTCACATTTATCGTGCAGTAGGGGGCAGTATACATGAGTGAGACAGCTGTAGTAACAGATTAAAGGGTTCAGAGTTATACAGACCTTTCAATAACATGAAATAATTACATATATCCCAAATGGCACAATTGAATTAACCACTGCATGAATAGAGGCTAATGGACATAATGTACCATGATTCATGTCATTAGTGAAGATACAACACAGATGACGATTTGAATAGCTAAAAATATGACAGGAAATGTTAATAAAGAGAGAAAGTCTAGAATCAGGACAGAGTAAATAGGTGCTAATGGGAAATGTGTAACTACTTAGGTTATGCAAATGGAAGCTAGGAACTAAAGAATGAAATAACTGCTTGGGGAACAGAGAACAAGTTATTTTAGAATGTGTAGGGACATAATAATGAATATATTACTTGTGTGATAAACAAATAAATTAAATTACATCTATATAGTATTTTTTATATAAAAAATATCCCAGTGTTGTAAAAGAAGTAAAAACTTAGAAGTAAGTAGAGAGTGGTGTTTTTAGACTTCAATGCTGTTTGCTTGGATAGATATTAAGCAGCTCTTACGTTTGTGTACCAATTGTGTTTGTACTAAGCTCATTAGAGAGGCCAAAAAGCAAAAATCTATAACTTAGGTTTTCAAAATGCTGCAAATTGTCTAAACCAACTATTTCATTTGCAGGTTGCAGAATTTGCGTTTTGGCATTTATAGAGAGAGTGTTTCAAACAGATGTCCTTTTAATAAACTGCAGTGTGTAGTTTCCATCTAGTGGTCAGAAGGAACTTGTGCAGGCAAGAGGGCTGTATAAAGAATTGTAATTTGATGCTAAATCAGCTTTAACCTCTTAATAACCTGACCATTTTTCAATTTTCTTACCCTTAAGGACAAGGGCTATTTTTACATTTCTGCAGTTTGTGTTTAGCTGTAATTTTCCTCTTACTCCTTTACTGTACCCTCACATATTATATACCGTTTTTCTCGTCATTAAATGGAATTTCTAAAGATACCATTATTTTCATCATATCTTATAATTTACTATAAAAAAATATAAAATATCAGGAAAAAAATAGAAAAAAAACACACTTTTTCTAACTTTGACCCCCAAAATCTGTTACACATCTGCAACCACCAAAAAACACCCGTGCTAAATAGTTTTTAAATTTTGTCCTGAGTTTAGCAATACCCAATGTTTACATGTTCTTTGCTTTTTTTGCAAGTTATAGGGCCATAAATACAAGTAGCACTTTGCTATTTCAAAACCACTTTTTTTCAAAATTAGCGCTAGTTACATTGGAACACTGATATCTTTCAGGAATCCCTGAATATCCCTTGACATCCCAAAGTATTGATCTAGGCCCATTTTGGTATATTTCATGCCACCATTTCACCGCCAAATGCGATTAAATATAAAAATTGTTCACTTTTTCACAATTGTTTTCACAAACTTTAGGTTTCTCACTGAAATTATTTGCAAGCAACTTGTGCAATTATGGCATAAATGGTTGTAAATGCTTCTCTGGGATCCCCTTTCTTCAGAAATATCAGACATATATGGCTTTGGGGTTGCTTTTTGGTAATTAGAAGGCCGCTAAATGCCACTGTGCTCCACATGTGTATTATGCCCAGCAGTGAAGGGGTTATTCGGGAGCATGTAGGGAGCTTATAGGGTTAATTTTAGCTTTAGTGTAGTAGACAACCCCAAGCATTGATCTAGGCCAATCGTGGTATATTTCATGTCACCATTTCACCCCCAAATGCGATCAAATAAAAAAAAACGTTAAATTTTTTACAATTTTAGGTTTCTCACTGAAATTATTTACAAACAGCTCATGCAATTACGGCACAAATGGTTGTAAATGCTTCTCTGGGATCCCCTTTGTTCAGAAATAGCAGACATATATGGCTTTGGCGTTGCTTTTTGGTAATTAGACGGCCGCTAAATGCCACTGCGCACCACAAGTGTATTATGCCCAGCAGTGAAGGGGTTAACTAGGGAGCATGAAGGGAGCTTTTAGGGTTAATTTTAGCTTTAGTGTAGTAGACAACCCCAAGTATTGATCTAGGCCCATCTTGGTATATTTTATGCCACCATTTCACCGCCAAATGCGATCAAATTAAAAAAAACTTAAAAATTTTCACAAACTTTAGGATTCTCACTGAAATTATTTACAAACAGCTTAATTGTGCAATTATGGCACAAATGGTTGTAAATGCTTCTCTGGGATCCCCTTTGTTCAGAAATAGCAGACATATATGGCTTTGGCGTTGCTTTTTGGTAATTAGAAGGCCGCTAAATGCTGCTGCGCATCACACATGTATTATGGCTAGCAGTAAAGGAGCTAATTAGGTAGCTTGTAAGGAGCTTGCAGGGTTAATTTTAGCTTTAGTGTAGAGATCAGCCTCCCACCTGACACATTACACACCCTGATCCCTCCCAAACAGCTCTCTTCCCTCCCCCACCCCAGAATTGTCCCGCCATGTTAAGTACTGGTAGAAAGTCTGCCAGTACTAAAATAAAAGTTTTTTTTTATTATTTTTTTTTTAAATGATTTATTTAGCTGTGATTGTCCCCCCCTTAGCCCCCAACCTTCCTGATCCCCTAAAACAGCTCTCTAACCCTCCCCCTGCTACCTATTTTCCGCCATCTTGGGTACTGGCAGCTGTCTGCCAGTACCCAGTTTGCCCCAAAAAACAACGTTTTTTTTAATTTTTTTATAAAATATAGCTTTTTCTGTAGTGTAGCTGCCCCCCTCCCTGATCCTTTGATATTCCCCCCCCCTCTCTCTCATGTTGCAATTCATTGATCATTGGTGGCAGTAGTTGCTGCGCACACACACACGCGCACGCACGTCCTTGCAGGCCCCCCACACAGGCTCCCAGCACCCGGTGTGTACATTGCACTTACAGGAACTGGATGTCGGGTAGCGATGGGCCACCCATCCACCTCCCTGCTAATCTCCCAACCACCAACGATCGGCACCATCGCTACCGGTGCAGAGAGGGCCACAGGTACGTACATTGTCACTAACTGACAGTTTTTGCAGGACGTACCTGGCACGTCCTTGGTCGTTAAGGGGTTAAAGAGCCACTAAATACAGCAGAATTTAATAATTGACAAAAACACAATAAAAAGACAATGCAATAACACTTAAAGGATTACTTTCTGTTATAATTTTTAAGCTAAACAACTAACATATTAAAGTTAATAAACATTAATTAAAACCTACTGACCTATATTTTCTCCAAAACGAAGTTTCATAACGTTCTAAAAGCTATATCTTTTATTCGCCGATGATGTCACGTTATCCTGCCCACTATTTTCAGCACTGCATGTTCAAAATACTTAAACCAATAACTTTGTGTTTAAAGCGCCATTTTTAAACCTAGGTATTGTAAACGGATTGGTACAGAGCAAAGGATACCCACGGAGTGGGTTCGGAAAACAATAAAATTTGCAGACAAGATTTCTGATATACGGTAGAGATATGTTAATGAAATGCTATTGATAAAAAGCGTATTTGGGGTAGTTAGTTAGTAACAGGCATAGAAAATATTTACTTACAGTGGCCCTTTAAAGGGACATTATACACTAGATTTTTCTTTGCATACATGTTTTGCAGATGATCCATTTATATAGATCATACAGGTTTGTTTGTTTTTTAAATGGGTAGTTTTGCTTATTTTTAAATAACATTGCTTGGATTTTTTTTGTCGGGTGGTACAAAACCTTCTGGTCAACTAACAAATTAGGATGCCGAACCACAAACCCCTGCAACCCACAGACAGTCTTCACCACCTCTCTATTTACTTTTTTCTGGATTCTATTTTCCAGCTCCCGCCGAACCTAAATGCCTCCAGTGCAGTCTGGCCAATATATTGGACCATCCTACACGCACCCCCGGGCACCAAGTATGCAGCCATGCTATGTCTGCCTGAATGATCCTGATGATATCCAAAACAGGGGTTTCCCCAACTGCAGCACAACTATCTGGGGCCTACCCCAATGCCTATGTGCATCCTGCAGCAGCATCTGGGGCTCGCACAAGCACATTCCCCTCACAGATGCCCTGGCCATAGGAAAACCTAATTGCTGCCCCCCAGATGAAGCGGCAGCCCGAATGGCCGCCCAGTGGACATAAGAATGACCCACAATCCAGACTAGCACAGCCACTGGAGCAGAACCTGAAACCACAACAGTAAAACTTGCTAACTACACAGGCAACCAAATACCACCAGCTATTGCGACAGTGGCCTAACGTACAATTTGTACTTATTTGAGCGCCACCTGCCTAATCGCTTAATGCCTGCTGCAGGCTGCCCCTCCACAGCTGCTGACATAGCTGCGCTGATCCTAAAGGAATGCACCCCTATACTGCTTGGATTAATGCCTACCTTACCAGCCACTACTTTAAGCACCTTCTTGAACTGGTAGACCGACAGCGAGGAACCATCCGCATGGATTAAAAGCTGACTCCCACCTACTGGACGTACCCCTAAAAACTCAGACAACACTCCGACTGGGCAGGCCTCACTGCCACCCTTCCCAGCCAAAGTCATCCAAGTGCCCTCACCCTCCTGGTCCGTTTTAGACCGGGGGACAAAAGTAGAACTGCCGACTCATACACTCTGACGTGCTGAAGCAGAACACCTTTCCCTGACACCTTAGCCGCCGGTGCTACCAGCTCACTCTGTGCAGCGCACCTGCAAACGCTAGCACAAAAGCCGCCCGAAACAAAGAGCACTCATACGGCGATGAACACACCTCTTGCAACTCCAGCAAAAGCCGCTCTAGTCTCTCGCTCGTTATCAGCTCCCTGACATCTGGCACCTTTATTTCTGTGCGCCCCCAATCCCCGCGCTATCTGCTTCACCAGAAACAACCCTGCCGGGTCAGGGCCAGCTGCTAACTTATAAAAATACGAAATGGCTGCCAATCGCGCCTATACAGCCCCCTTGCGCATTCCCTGTGCCCTAAGCACAGTTAACAATTCCAGCAACATTACCTGTGAGCCAACCCGCACAGAAACCTGATGGTTCTCGCAGAATTCTTCCCAACTCTCCAATAGGACGAGTATGCTGCCCACATCGCCGGAGCTAAGGCTGAGCCAACTAGCGACAGAATGGCTCCCCCAGTTCCGCCAGCTGCCAGAGAAAATGAGGACAGGTCAGTCCCACTGCAGCAGCATTTGGAACTAGCTTCCTAAACTGCTCCCATTTGAAATGCGACAAGGCATCCGCTACTACATTATCCACCCCCGGCACGTGACACGCCACAAAGTGAATATTGACACGGAGGTACCTCAACACCAGGAAACGCAGATACTGCACCACCACTGGAGATGCAGCTGACAAGTTGTTGACAGCATGCACCACGCTCAGATTATCCGACCAAAGTGTGACCACCCTATCCTGCAAGCAGTGAGCCCAGAGCTCAACCACCACCACAATAGGGAATAGCTCGAGCAGGGTCAGATTTCTAGTGAGCCCCCGCTCGCGCCACTCAACTGGCCAAGGCCCTGCGCACCACTCGCGATCAAGGAAGGCAACAAAGCCGAATGCTCCCACCTCATCAGTAAACAGCTGTAACTCCTGACTGGTCACTATCTGTCTAGGCCACAGCCGCACCCCATTGAAATCAGTCAGAAACCTATCCCAGACCTGCAAATCCTCAACATTGTCTCTGGAGACCCTCACTCTGCCTGCCCTAACCGGTCCCAAACAACCTTCCATCTGCCTGTTGAATACCCTGTCCATAGGTATAACCCTGCAGGCAAAATTCAACATTCCAAGCAATGATTGCAGCTCTTTCTTCTGCAACCATTCTCCTGCAGCAGCCACCCTAACCGCTTCCAGGAGCTTATGGACCTTTTCATTCGGCAGGCGGCTCAACTCCGCCTCCATGTCGTTTCTATGCCATGGTACGTCAGGCGTGTGCAAGGCCCCTGCGTCTTGTCCTCAGCAAGAGGAACCCCAAATTTAGCCATCAGAAAACGCATGGTTTCCATTAGCCTGGCACAATTTCCTGATCCTGGTGCGCCCACCAGGAGGAAGTCATCCAAATAATGTGCCACCGCATTATCCCCTGCCACTGCAACCACCGCCCAGTGCAAAAATGAACTGAACATCTCAAATAATGCACACGACAGGGAACACCCCATGGGTAAGCACCTATCTACATAATAGGCATCCGGCAACAACTGAAATGCCGACTCAATGTCGAGTTTCTCCAACTCAGCACCCTTCCCAGCCCACAGCACCACCGTCAGTGCCTGGTCAAAGGACTGGTAATGCACCGAGTCCTTCTTTTTGCACTCACATCCGGGGTGACCCGCGCAGAACTTGCAGATGTGACAAAAGGAGCACGCTGTGCCCCTCTCACATTGCCGGTCCTGGAACTTCCAGCACTCGTGACCCTGGCGCCATACCTTAGCAAAGGATCTCTGCGCACCTGCAGGAGAACCAGGGGGGGAGAGCGACTGCTCAGCCCCCAGTCTGGCCCACAGGTGCATATCGGTTGTGCCGAAATTCAGAAAAGGATTCCCTACCATCTTCCTGCGGTACTCGTTATAATAATTGCGCCACGCTCATTCTTTGATCCAGTCAATAGTATCCATATACTTAATGACTGCCTGCATCTGATCAGGGTGCTTTTCCAAATAGCAAGCGCCCAGGACTCTGAAACAGCGATGCCATTCCAGGTATGTGTCTGGGCGCTTAAACCTCTTTTGGCCAGCCCCGTCCTTACTCCTCTCTTTCTGCCTCTGTGCCTCCACAGACAGCTCAAATACATTAACGTATTTGCCCGCCTGTATCCTTTGCACAGTCTTTGACTTCAAGTGCCCGTATAGACAGTGCACTTGACACGGGGAAGCATCCCCGAGCAGCGCTGCCTTGCTCCCCATGCTCCCTAGAGGGGGCCCCACCGTTACCACTAAAGCACTAAGGGGGTCTGCCTGCTCTGCCTGCCTAGCCCCCCCTTTTTGCCCTGATGAATACGCCCCTTGATTCAACAGTAACTTGTTTAACAGCTTGAACATCCTACGCTTATCCTTGCCCTCAAGCGCCAAAGACTGATCACTATCTGATTCTGAGTCTGACGATGAGTCCGAACCCCCACCCCCCAGTGTAAGTGTGGTTGTCTCACAGCCTCCAGAAATCCCAGCTGCTCCGCCCAACGGGGCTGATCCTGCGGTTGACTTAGAGGGTACTACCTCAGACATCCCGGCTACTTTCTTGGTCCCCTGTGTCAGTGAAAGGGACTTTGCTGTTCTGGAAACCTCCATACGACCACCTGCTGCTACTGGATCCTGCAAAACAACGGAAACATCGGGAGTACCAGGGTCTCTGAGCACTGCCCCACAAGCACTCGCACCCCCAGAAACATGCATAACCCCAGCTGCCATCTGCCCCCCGAACGTGTTCCACGCATTCAACAAAGGTTGCAGCAGCTGCATCAAAGCTGCCGGAATTACCTGCTGCCCCCTGACTGCACAGGGTGCCCCTGCTGACCCCTGACTGTACAGGGTGCCCCCAAGCTGCTGCATTCATGCCCCCAACAGACCCAGCTGCCACCTGCTGCATAGAGCTATGCACGCCTTGCCTCCTTGTCTCAGGTAAAGCCACCACAGACATGCTTCCCCCAGACGTTGTACCAGCCACACTGCCACCTTGAGCCTGCTGCTGCGCCATAGTACCATGCCTACCACTCACTACCAGAACAGCCTCACTGCTACCTCCAGCACTGCCCGCAGGGCAGGCCCTCAACCCCCGGTACTCCCGACTCACCTGCTCGGGCACTGCGTGAGGACCTACTCCTGCGAGCTCCCTGCCTGCCTCCCCTGTCACCGCGCTCACTACCACGGCCACTCAGGGGTGTCGCCTCCTCCGAATGGCGCCACCGGAAGGCCAGGACCAAGAGCCACCTCATAAGGGCTATAAAAATCATAAAAAAGGTTCCTCTAGATCTCACTGTAATAGATACCTTCAATGCACACTCAAACAGAACGTTATCCCCTCAAACACGTTCAAATTATGAGAAAAATTAAATAAAGGATATAGGGAGTTGCGCCCATAAAACTATCAGGGCTGAAGGTCAAATGTTTATATATAATCAATTATACCAACAGTATAGCTATACAATATATATATATATGGTTTCGTAAAATTTGTATATAAACACTTAATCACCTGGTAGAATATATATATAAAATTTTAATTCATAAATGCATTAAATAAAATATAATCACACAATTTTAAAATAAGTTGTGGCCACAACTATATGAATAACTGTTAATGGAATATTCTAAAATGTATAAAAAAATCCGGATAAAATGTATATCTGTGTAATTGCAACAATTTAATCAATTGTTCCAAAACTTGATACTTGCTGTATTCTGCAACATTTTTATTGTGTTAAATTGTCTTTGTAAGTTCAAAGTATATGATCCTCGTTATATAACAATCAAAAATTGCTGCAAAATACCTCTGTACAGGACGGCGTTCTCCAGCCGTTATTTAGCTCAATCCAGATGTGACAGTGTGATAGCCAATCAGCTTACAGATCCTTGTTTCAAAGTTCAGTCAAGGTAGAGAGGCAATTTATATGTTATTCACAATTTGCGGTGTGCACCCTTAAACCTGCTACAATGTCTTAAGTAGTTATTATTTCAATTTCCCTTAGGGTGGATGTAAATCCATTATGCTTGGTTTCTGTGCTCACTGCAACTTTCACACAGTTTACATACAGGGGGCTCTTACCTCTGCTGCTTCGGCAGTCAGTTGTTAGTATCTACTTAGCTGCAATCAGAGGGTGACTACTTGTCTAAGCCGTATCTGAGCCTTCCACTTTTGTAACCGGGTATCTTGGAAAATGCAGATTAAGTTCCGTTTGTGCTAATTTCAGCTGAACTTGTATCAGCTCTTTCGAATGCGGTCACAGCAGACAATGCCGATCACCAGTCGTATTCAGGGAACTCTATAGTAAAAAACTTTTCTTTGTCCTGGGTTAAGCTGAACTTGTATCAGCTATTTTATTTACAAAGTCTCAACTTCCTTCAAATCTACGCGTTTCAGCATCACACATATGCCTTTATCAAGATGACAGCACCCTTTATGTAAACTGTGTGGTTAGAAAGCTGCAGTGAGCACAGAAACCAAGCATAATAGATTTACATCCAGCCTAAGTGAAATTGAAATATTAACTACTTAAGACATTGTAGCAGGTTTAAGGGTGCACACCACAAATTGTGAATAACATATAAATTGCCTCTCTACCTTGACTGAACTTTGAAACAAGGATCTGTAAGCTGATTGGCTATCACACTGTCACATCTGGATTGAGCTAAATAACGGCTGGAGAACGCCGTCCTGTACAGAGGTATTTTGCAGCAGTTTTTGATTGTTATATAACGAGGATCATATACTTTGAACTTACAAAGACAATTTAACACAATTAAAATTTTGCAGAATACAGCAAGTATCAAGTTTTGGAACAATTGATTAAATTGTTGCAATTACACAGATATACATTTTATCCGGATTTTTTATACATTTTGGAATATTCCATTAACATTTATTCATATAGTTGTGGCCACAACTTATTTTAAAATTGTGTGATTATATTTTATTTAAAGCATTTATGAATTAAAATTTTATATATATATTCTACCAGGTGATTAAGTGTTTATATACAAATTTTAGGAAACCATATATATATATATATTGTGTAGCTATACTGTTGGTATAATTCCAATTGATTATATATAAACGTTTGACCTTCAGCCCTGATAGTTTTATGGGCGCAACTCCCTATATCCTTTATTGAATTTGCCTCATAAGGGCTGCTGCTGGCCACAAGCCTACCCAGTAAAGGCCCCACAGCAAGGCCCGAGGGCCCCACCGCATGGCCCGCCTGCCCCATAACTGGACCTGGGTAAGAACCGGCACTAGGCCGAGCAAGCCCTACGCCAGCTCCCCCACTAGGCCCTGCAACCACCGGCCATCCCTCACCACTGACAGGCCCAGGACCAGGCCAGATGGGCCCAGAACCAGGCCCCAACTGCCAACTAGGCCCCAAATTCATCAGACCACCATGCGGACTGGCACCAGGTCCAACCCCAGGCTGACTAGGCCCGAGAGCAGGCCCCACACCCGCCCCCACGCTAGGCCCAGAACCAGGCCCCAAAACAGGCGAACCACCTCCAGGCATAACCGCTGCCACCAAGGCCTGCAGTAGAGACACCACTCCAGGAGCTGCATCGATGAGCAGGGACTGCCCTCCCAATACTGGAGCATTGCTCGGCATGGGATCCCCTACAACCGGATAGGCCCCAAACCCCAGGCCCAGGGCCCTGGGCCTCCTCAAACTGCCCTTCCTGCTGCTCCTCCATACCCTCGCCTACCTCAGTATCCCCCAGGCTCGACTCTGTTACCTCATACAAGGAGGGGGAGCCCTGGGCAACAGGAGAGGGGGCCCTAGAACCCTGACCACATGGGATGTCAGCCCCCTGAATGGGCATCTCCTCACTAACTACCCTCTTCTCCTTTGCAGGAGCCCTGCTACTACCCGGGGACCCATCCCTGAACCTTTTAGGAGGAATGGACACTCGCCTGGCACGATCCATGATGAACAGCAATCTCCACAACTCCAACTTCTGGAAGAAATACCGGAGGAAAGAAGCAGAACTCTGCAGAACATCTGCTCTTAAACCCCAAGGTGAGTCACTCCCCTTAAACTGCAACATTGTTGCAACTCTATCTTTCCTTCACATTCCCATCTCTGCCAGGCTACAGCCCTTAATACGTTCCATTCCCACTAGGGGTCACAACACTATCATTAAACTGCTGTGCACAACTGCAAAAGAATAATAACTTCTCAGCATGTTATTGCATTTCACCTTGTTCCTGCAGCTCTTTACAAATTAGTTCTCCTGTTAAAATTGCTTATAGATACTGAAGCTCTGCCTCTTTGTACGGGGGGCTGCCACCTTGGAGCTCAGGTATTCTCACAGCCTGTGACAGAAGCAGTTCACACTCACAGATCAGTTATATTGCCTTTTTTATAGCTGTATCGTTTACATTTTGTACACAGTTTTACAGTTACACAGAATATATTTAAAAAAGCACTGAACACTAATATAGAGTAATGCAGGCACTGCAAAAATCGACAGCTCCTGCTCTGTATCATGTACACCTGAAGTACATTATACGGCTGTAAAAAAATTGAAAATATTACTGATCTGTGAATGTGCACTGTTTATATAACAGGCTGGGAGAATACCTGAGTTCCAAGATGGCAGCCCCCAGTATGAAGAGGTGGAGCTTTAAACTATTAAAACAAAATGGATTTGTAAAGAGCTGCAGGTATATGGAAGAATGAAAACAGCATCAATCTGCAGGGAGGTGCACGTACCCAGGTCCTGCCAATGACCTCCAATAATGTCCAATTTCACAAAAAGAACAGCACCATCCAAAGATGAGTAAAAGTGTATCTTTATTGGGACATCTCCAAACACAGAACACGACGTTTTGGTCAGATGACCTTAATCATGTGATTAAAAATAGTTTTGCCTAGCAGTTTTAATGCTTCCCCTGTACCATGTGACAACCAGGCCCATCAGCCAATCACAAAATACATATCTGTATATACTACACACTTTTGCTCATGCTCAGTAGGAGCTGGAGCCACAGAAAGTGTGGATATAACAAGAATGTGAATATTTTGATAATGGAAGTATGTTGGAAACTTTTTTAAATTTCCTACTTTATCTGAATAATGAAACTTTAATTGTAACATTAATATCTCTTTAAAAAAATCAGTGGTGATATGGTCTGTGCTGTAACCAGCTAGAATGAAGCGGCATTCTGAGTGCTTATTAGTTACTTGGGATCGAATGGGTCCTCTTATTGGGGTTTCTGGCTGTTTAGATGGCTTTTTGGCAACCCAGTGGGCGTTTCTATAGTTCCCTTCCCAAACAACACCTCATAAAAACAGTTTTTGATGGGTAATTTAGGTGGGCTGTACAGCCAATTAGATGCTGTACAGCGCACCTCAAAAGGTATGTTTGGGATGCACTAACAATAATGCAGTTAGAAATTAAATGTTTATCCCTCAGTACCATTAAATAAAGTAGAATTGCATAATCAAAAGAGACAATGCAATAATGCTTACTTACACCTATATTACAAGTTTTGCGTTTGTGTTTTAATGCTGAAAAAATGGTCATTTCAGCATTAAAACAGTTTCGCAGCCAGTATGAGTCTTGTCGGTATAGCTGTACCGCAAGCATTTTAGCCTGTAACGCGACGTCAGTCCCGTAATAAAAAAAATTATGTTTTTGCCTGGGATTTCTATAGTGCTGCCATTACAAGTTTTGCAGTGAGGCTAAAAATCTTGCGTTACAGCCTATATTGACAAGATCCGTTCTGCAATCTGAGACCAGTAGTTATCAGTTTTGCGCAACAAAACTGTTACACAAAACTCATAACTAAAGTGTTACAAAGTACACTAACACCCATAACCTACCTATTAACCCTTAAACCAAGGCCCTCCCGCATTGCAAACACTATATTAAACTTATTAACCTCTAATCTGCCGCTCCCGACATCGCCGCCACTAATAAATTTTATTAACCCCTATTCCGCCACTCCCCAATATCGCCGCCACTATAATAAAGTTATGAACCCCTATTCCCCCGCACCCCAATATCCCCCACACTATAATAAAGATATTAACCCCTATTCCGCCGCTCCCTGTCATCGCTGCCACTAAATAAAGTTATTAACCCCTAAATCTCTGGCATCCCACATCACTGCCGCTAAATAAACCCATTAACCCCTAAACCGACAGCAATCTCCAATGCTGCAGGATATACAAATAAAAAAAAAAGGGCACACACTTGGAGGACTAGTCTTCCTAGTTTGTGCCCTTTTTCTTTTTATCACTGTGAGCCATTTTTTAACAACGTTATAAATAAAGAATCTTTTTATCCAACCGGATTTTTGCCTGTTTGTCTAAAGCAGATGCTCCGTCCGGATGTCTTCAGTGGGGACCTGCTCCGTGCCGTCGGGATGAAGATAGAATACGCTGCCTGGATGGATGAAGACCTCGCCGCCTGGATGAAGACTTTGCCATCTGGATGTCCGGACTTCAGAAACTGTAAGTGGATCATCGAGGGTTAGTGTTAGGTTTTCTAAAACTTTTTTTGGGTGTTTTTTTTTTTTTTTATTAGGGTTTGGACTTTTCTTAAAAGAGCTAAATGCCCTTTTCAGGACAAGAAAAAGAGCTGAATGCCCTTTTAAGGGCAATGTCCATACAAATGCCCTTTATTTCATGAAAGTGGCAAGAGTCCATGAGCTAGTGACGTATGGCATATACATTCCTACCAGGAGGGGGAAAAGTTTCCCAAACCTCAAAATGCCTATAAAAACACCTCCCACCTCACTCATACCTTAGTTTTACAAACTTTGCCTCCTTGTGGAGGTGGTGAAGCAAGTTGTGCTTGATTTTCTTCTGTGATAGGCGCTTCTTAGCATATTGAAGCTCAGTTCCTCTCAAAGTATAGTGTTTGTCTGAGGGATGTGAAGGAAGTATTGCCTAACGATGTCATGTTTCCACCTATGGGAAATCTAATCTAAGGCTCTCTGTAATCGGTCGCAGAGATTCGTCTCTGCCTCTCTTTGCAGATCGACATTATACTCCTCTACCATTACCTCTGCTGATATGTTTCAGTACTGGTTTGGCTGTCTGCTATATGTGGATTGGTGTCTTATGGTAAGTATATATAATTTTTTAAGACACTCTCAGCTCAGTTTGGCATTTTATCTTATAAAGTTTTAAATGTATATTATATATATTTGCCACGAGTCAGGTCTGTGTATTTCCTTTTTCAGTCTAAACAGTTTCAGCTTGGGAATTATGTTTATGGGAGTTTTAGGCTTACCTGGGGTTTCAGTTAATTATAACTTGAAGTCTGTTTTTTTCAAATAATTTTGCGGGCTTAGAGGCCTATTTATCAAAGGTCTTGCGGACCTGATCCGACAGTGTTGATCAGGTCCGCAAGACCTCGCTGAATGCGGAGATCAATACGCTCTCCGTATTCAGTATTGCACCAGCAGCTCACAAGAGGGGGGTGTCAATCAACCCGATTCTGACGATGTCTGCCCGCCTGTTCAGAGCAGGTGGACAGGGTTATGGAGCAGCGGTCTTTAGACTACTGCTTCATAACTGCTGTTTCTGGCGAACCTGCAGGCTCGCCAGAAACACGTGGCTTCAAGCTCCATTCGGAGCTTGATAGATAGGCCTCAATAGCTCGTGATGATGCGGAATGTTACTTTTTATTGCGAGTCACGTCATTTCTTGCGACTTTCTTGTTGCAAGGTTTTTTTGGCGCAAAGTTGCACCTGTTATGACGCGAGTTGCGTCATTTATCTTTGGTGCCAAAAGTTTTTTGCTCTGCATTTGCGCCGTTTTGGTGCCTTAAATTTGTTATATAAGTCTCTCCCTCTTTTTGCTCTCTGCTCTCATTTGATCTTAGAGGGCTAGGTTGCTTGCTTTTGATTTTACTTTTGTATAAAAGTTTTATCATAAGCATTTTCTCCCATTCCTGAAACTGCTTTTTGAGGAAATTGGATACTTTGTTTTTAAATGTTATTTTTTCTTTTTTGTTTCATTTTGCAAGATGTCTCAGACTGATCCTGCCTCTGATGTTACTGTAGGAACTAAGCTGCCTGAACACAATTCTACCAAAGCTAAGTGTGTATGTTGTAAATTAGCTGATCTTACTTCTTCAGCTCAAATATGTGGCACTTGTTATTAAAAACTATTACATGCTGATAACGTTTCTATAAATACAAATACATCTACTGTTAAACCTTCATAGTTTAATGTACATGATATTCCTGTAGATATTAAAGATTATATTGATGCAGCCATAGAGAAGGCTATGACTGCTATTCTGCCTTCAAATAAACGTAAAAGGTCGCTCCTTACTTCTCATAAATCTGATGAAGCCTGTATTGATCGTCAGCATACTGAAGTATTTTCTGCTGATGAGGATTTCTCTGGCTCAGAGGATCCTACTTCAGAGTCTGAAATTGATAAATCAAACTTTTTTTTTTTTTTTTTAATATATTCGTTCTTTATTAAAGGAAGTATTGTTTACTTTGGGTATTGAGGAATCTAGTCCTCTTGATAACAAGAATAACAAACGTTTGAATTCTGTTTTTAAAACTTCTGAGGTTACTGCTGAAGTTTTTCCTATTCCAGATGCTATCTCTCATATGATTACTAAGGAATGGTCTAAACTTGGTGCTTCTTTTAACCCTTCTTCTAGGTTTAAAAAGTTATATCCTTTACCTGTGGCTAATTTAGAGTTTTGGGAAAAAGTCCCTAAGGATGATGGGGCTATTTCTACATTGGCCAAAGGTACTACTATTCCTATGGATGATAGTACTTCTTTTAAGGATACTTTAGATAGGAAGATTGAATCTTATCTTAGAAAAGCCTATTTACATACTGGCTATATTCTTTGACCTGCCATTTCTATGGCTCATGTTGCTGCTGCTTCAACAGTTTGTCTCAACAGTTAATAGATCCTGAATTGTCTAGCATTGTTCTTTTACTTCAACATGCTAATAATTTTATTTGTGATGCTATATTTGATGTCATTAAGATTGATATTAAATCGATGTTCTTAGCTATTCTTACTAGAAGAGCTTTATGGCTTAAATCTTGGAATGCTGATATGGTGTCTAAATCTGGATTACTATCTTTATCATTTCAGGGTAGTAATTTATTTGGTTCTCAATTGGATTCTATTATCTCCACTATCCCCGGGGGAAAGAGAGTTTTTCTGCCCCAAGATAAGAAATCTAAGGGTAAAATCAAAGCTCCCAATCATTTTCGTTCCTTTCGTCAGAATAGAAAACAAAAAACCTTTCCTTCCCCTAAGGCCTCTGGCTCTAATTGGAGACCATCTCTGAAATTGAATAAATCCAAGTCTTTCAAAAAACCTAATCCAGCCCCTAAGACTGCATGAAGGTGCGGCCCTCAAACCAGTTCAACTGGAGATGGACAGATTGAAATTATTTCAACACATTTGGACAGTCTCTGTTCAAAACCAGTGGATTCAGAATATTGTTTCTCAGGGGTGTCTAATAGGTTTCAGAATAAGACCTCCCATGGGAAGATTCTTTCTTTCTCATATTCCAACAAACCCTGTGAAGGCTCAGGCTTTTTGGAAATGCATTTCAGACCTGGAGCTTTCAGGGGTGATTGTTCCAGTTCCTCTGCAAGAATGGGGTTTGGGTTTTTATTCAAATCTATTCATTGTCCTAAAGAAAGAAGGTTCGTTCAGACCAATTCTGGATGTGAAATTTCTAAATCGTTTTGTAAGAGACCCAACTTTCAAGATGGTGTTTATAAGGACTATTCTGTCTTTTGTTCAGCAAGGTCATTTCATGTCCACAATAGACTTACAGGACACTTATCTTCATATTCCGATTCATCCAGACCACTATCATTTACTGAGATTCTCTTTTGTAGACAAGCATTACCAATTTGATGCTCTTCCGTTTGACCTAGCAACAGCTCCAAGAATCTTTTCAAAAGTTCTCAGTGCCCTTCTATCTGTAATCAGAGAGCAGGGTATTGTGATGTTTCCTTATTTGGACAATATCTTGGTACTAGCTCAATCTTTTCATTTAGCAGAATCTCACATGAAACAACTAGTGTGGTTTCTTCAAAGACATGGTTGGAGGATCAATTTACAAAAGAGTTTCTTGATTCCTTATTTTTCCAGATAGATTCAGTGTCCATGACTACAGCATCGGACGTGATCTCTTTTGTTCGTTTTCATATGAGGCCTCTACAACTTTGCATGTTGCACCAATGGTGCAGGGATTATACTCAGATATCACAACTGATATACTTAAATCCCAGCACTCAACTCTCTCTGATTTGGTGGTTGGACCATCACCTTATTATTCAAGGGGCCTCATTTGTTCATCCTACCTGGACTGTGATCACAACAGATGCAAGTTTTACAGGTTGGGGAGCTGTCTGGGGGTCTCTAACAGCACAAGGGGTTTGGAAACCTCAAGAGGCGAGGTTACCAATTAGTATTTTAGAACTCCATGCTATTTTCAGAGCTCTTCAGGCGTGGCCTCTAATAAAGAGAGAACTTTACATTCATTTTCAAACAGACAATATCACAACAGTGGCATATGTCAATGATCAAGGAGGGACTCACAGTCCTTCAGCAATGAAAGAAGTATCTTGGATACTTTCTTGGGTGGAATCCAGCTCTTGTCAAATATCTGCCATTCATATCCCAGGTGTAGACAATTGGGAAGCGGATTATCTCAGCAGTCAGACTTTACATCCAGGGGAGTGGTCTCTCCATCCAGATGTGTTTTTTCATCTTGTACAGATGTGGGGTCTTCCAGAAATAGATCTGATGGCCTCTCATCTAAACAAGAAGCTTCCGAGATACCTTTCCAGGTCCAGGGATCCTCAGGCGGAGATGATGGATGCCTTAGTAGTTCCTTATATTATGCTTATATATGCTTAGATTTTTCCGCCTCTTGTTCTTCTTCCAAGGGTGATCTCCAAGATTAAAATGGAATAATCTCATGTGTTTCTGATAGCAACAGCATGGCCTCACAGGTTTTGGTATGCAGATCTTGTCCGGATGTCCAGTTGCCAGCCTTGGCCACTTCCTTTAAGGCCAGACCTTCTGTCTCAAGGGCCATTTTTCCATCAGGATCTCAAATCTCTAAATTTGAACCCATGGAAATTGAACACTTAGTGCTTAGTCATAGAGGTTTCTCTGACTCAGTGATTAGCACTATGATACAGGCTAGTATGTCTTTTCAAGGAAAAATTATCATCTGGTTATGAAAACCTTTATTTCATGGTGTTCCATTCATAATTATTCCTGGCATTCTTTCAGAAATCCTAGGATTTTATAGTTTCTTCAGGATAGTTTGGATAAGGAGTTGTCTTCAAATACTTTGAAAGGACAAATTTCTGCTCTTTCTGTCTTATTTCATAGAAAGATTTCTAAACTTCCTGACATTCACTGTTTTGTTCAGGCTTTGATTTGAATCAAACCTGTTAAATATATTTCTCCTCCTTGGAGTGTCTATTTAGTTTAAAAGATTTTGCAGGCTCCTCCTTTTGAGCCTATGCATTCTTTGATATTAAGCTACTTTCTTGGAAAGTGTCATTTTTTTTGGCTATCTCTTCTGCTAGAAGAGTTTCTGAATTACCTAAAGTTGTTAATTCTAGCAACATCAATAGGGAAATTGTTGTTCCTTCCTTGTGTCCCAATCCTAAGAATATTCTTGAAAGGTCTCTACATTCTTTGGATGTGGTAAGAGCTTTAAAATATTATGTTGAGGCTACTAAAGATTTCAGTAAGACTTCTAATCTATTTGTTATTATTTCTGGTTCCAGGAAAGGTCAGAAAGCCTCTGCTATTTCTTTGGCAACTTGGTTAGAACTTTTGATTATCAAAGCGGAGGCGGGGCAGTCTCCGCCTCAGAGAATTACAGCTCATTCTACTAGATCAGTTGCCACTTCTTGGGCTTTTAAGAATGAAGCTTCAGTCGATCAAATTTGCAAAGCAACAACTTGGTCTTTGCATACTTTTACTAAATGTGTTTGCTTCCTCAGAAGCAGCCTTTGGTAGAACGGTTCTTCAGGCAGTTGTCTCAGTTTGATTCTAATGCCTTTTGATTTAAGTTTTTTTTGCAAATGTTTTATAAGAAAACGTAATTATTTTGGATTTAATTTCTCAGCGGATTTAGCTGTTGTTTTATCCCTCCCTCTTTAGTGACTCGTGGTTTTGCACATCTTGGGTATTATATCCCATACGTCACTAGCTCATGGACTCTTGCCACTTACATGAAAGAAAACACAATTTATGTAAGAACTTACCTGATAAATTAATTTCTTTCATAGTGGCAAGAGTCCATGAAACCCACCCTATAGTTTGTGCTTATGATTTTTTTTGTATAAAGCACTTTATTTTTTCCAGTTCCTCTTTTTGTATGCTTTTTACTCCTTCTTTTACACCTTACTTCTTGGCTACACGTTAAACTAAGGTATGAGTGAGGTGGGACGTGTATTTATAGGCATTTTGAGGTTTGGGAAACTTTGCCCCCTCCTGGTAGGAATGTATATCCCATATGTCACTTGCTCATGGACTCTTGCCACTATAAAATAAATGAATTAATCAGGTACATTCTTACATAAATTATATTTTTAAGGGCAATGGGTAGCTTAGGTTTTTGTTAGAGTTAGGTTTTTTATTTTGGGGCATTGGTTGGGTGCTGGGTTTTACTGTTGGTCGGTCTTTGTATTTTTTTTTCAGGTAAAAGAGATGGTTTCTTCAGGGGGCCTTTTTATTTTTATAGGGCTATTAGATTAGGTGTAATTGTTTTTATTTTGGATAATTTTGTTTGTTATTTTTTGTAATTTAGTGTTTGTTATTTTTTGTAATTTAGTATTTTTTTATTTTTTGTAATTGTAGATTTAATTTTTTTTAGTAGTGTTAGGTTTTTTAATGTGTAATTTAATTTATTTAATTTGTAGTTATTTTAATTTTAGTATAATAGTTATCTTAGGTTAATGTTAGTTTAAACTTAGGTTTTTTTAATTTCCCAGGTAAGTTTTTATTTATTTATTTTAAGATAGGGATCTTGTAATTTTAATTTAAAGTTAGGGGTTTGTTAAGTTTAGGGGTTTATAGTTTAATTTAGCTTTTTGCGATGTGGGGGGCTGGTGATTTAGGGGTTAATAGGTTTATTTAGTGGCAGTGATGTGGGAGGCCAGAGGTTTAGGGGTTAATAACTTTATTTAGTAGCAGCAATGTTGGTGAGCGGCGGAATAGGGGTTAATATCTTTATTATAGTTTGGGCGATGTTGGGGTGTGGGGGAATAGGGGTTAATAACTTTATTATAGCGGCAGCGATATCGGGAGCGGCAGATTAGGGGTTAATACATTTATTTTGGTGGCGGTGATGTCGGGAGCGGCAGATTAGGGGTTAATAACATTATGTAGGTGTTAGAGATGTCGGGTGCCGCAGATTAGGGATGTTTAGACATGGGGTTTATGTTAGGGTTTAAATGTAACTTTTTCCCCCCATAGACATCAATGGGGTTGCGTTATGGAGCTTTTCATTCCGCGATCGCAGGTGTTAGGTTTTTTTCTAACACTCTCTCCCCATTGATGTATATGGGGAAAGCGTTCACAAGCACGTCAAAGCAGCGCTTGGATTTTGTGCGGTATGGAGCTTATTGCCACCATATTGCACACACAAGGCGGCTTTTCAAAAACTTGTAATGGCAGCACTATGGGGAGTGAAATAATGCAACTTTTGTTCATTTTGTACCCTCTATAGCGCAAAACTTGAAATCTAGATGATTGCATTTTAGATGAGTAGTGGATTTTTTTCAGAAAAATTCTAAGTTTGTATATGCTGTGAACTTGTGCACATGCATAGTAGGAGATGGTGTCCCAGAAAGTGTTAATAAATTTGATAATGTAAGTAAATTGGAACTTTTAAAAAAATTGCATGCTTTATCTGATTCTTGACCATTTTTTTAGTGTTAGTGTCTATTTAGTAAGAAAAAAAGCTGCAATCTTCTTAAAATAAAAAGTGATTTATTATTGACAAAATAAGTAAAAATATATGGACGCATCCAAAGTAAGAACAAGGCGTAGCACCTAGCTGCTATCCGCAAGTGTTTCCCCAGGCTACGGGCTAGTACACTTGTTCATACCCCCTGCTTTACGCCATACGTGACGGTATTCACCTGTGCCGCTGGAGTTCCTGTTAGTGCGGTAGGAGACGACGACTGGGACACAGCTCTAGAGGTGGGCGGAGTGAAACTTCTCAGCCCATGTGTAGCACGGAAGGGCCCTGCATAACTGCAAGTATCGTCGCAGCTCCTTTGATTCCGCTTTGGATTAGTACATTGCGGCTATACAGGTACCGAACTTTACTGTTTCACTGTTTCTCTGGCAGCGTATAAGGATATGGGGTTTACAGTGGTACTATTAAGACCCGTTACAATATTGAGACTTTAAGACTTTCTTGTTATATACATTGCTAGCTTGCTTAAGAATTTTGTCTCCTTTTTCTAGTGTCTATTTAGTGTCCATTTTTTCCACACTGCATTATACTTGACAGCCTCTTAAAATGCTGAAATGTCCACTTTGGAAACCTATAAGGGATTAAATGCTTACCGGATCCTTCTTCACAGAGGAGAGGATTTAACATAACTTAATTAAATAACTATGTACATGAGAATGTAGTGCGAAATAACCACAGACAAACTTTTTATGGGAAAATTTTGTGACCGTCACAGGCCATAAAATTTTATTAACCTAACAAACTAGATAGAACTGATAGAACTGAAAATATATATGGCGGCATAGAGATCAGCTACCCAGAACAGCAGGAGATCACCGGCCCAACGGGAACAGCAGCAGAGGGGTCTCTGCCCTAAGGAGATGACGCTGAGGGGTTGCAGAGATCACGTGACCATCCCTCAAAAAGGGAGGAAGGAGGGTTACCGTCACGTGCACGTGAGGGCCTACCCCCCTCCCCGGAAGTCTGGCCATCACTCACCCCTAGCGACCTTCTCCTGCGCAACCGGACCGAGGATCTCCCGCCGCCAGGGTGAAAAGAAGATCTTCCACCTAGATAAGGATTCCCTGTTACCAAGCCGTGTAAACCGCATAACAGGGAGAGGAGATCCATATCCTACAGTAATGGCTTATTGGGCCTAGGGTGAGTAGCCATAGCCCTGCCATTAAGGTGCCGTCGAAAATACAACATCATTAAAACATTACAAAAGGGGAAGGGAGGGAGGGGAAAAAACTGCTTCAGCCAGGATCCGGAGAAGAAGAGGAAGTTGCAAGGGAGAACTTGGCTTATCTACTGGTAAGGAGGGGCCTACCCTAAATTGCAACAATGTTGCACCCAGCACCTTCCCTCTCTCTTCTAACCCACTCTCCTACAGCCTTAACCCTTAGACTGCTCCAGGCTTATACTAAGCCCTACACTGCATTAAGGGATTAAATGCTTACCGGATCCTTCTTCACAGAGGAGAGGATTTAACATAACTTAATTAAATAACTATGTACATGAGAATGTAGTGCGAAATAACCACAGACAAACTTTTTATGGGAAAATTTTGTGACCATCACAGGCCATAAAATTTTATTAACCTAACAAACTAGATAGAACTGATAGAACTGAAAATATATATGGCGGCATAGAGATCAGCTACCCAGAACAGCAGGAGATCACCGGCCCAACGGGAACAGCAGCAGAGGGGTCTCTGCCCTAAGGAGATGACGCTGAGGGGTTGCAGAGATCACGTGACCATCCCTCAAAAAGGGAGGAAGGAGGGTTACCGTCACGTGCACGTGAGGGCCTACCCCCCTCCCCGGAAGTCTGGCCATCACTCACCCCTAGCGACCTTCTCCTGCGCAACCGGACCGAGGATCTCCCGCCACAAGGAAGCATTTTAATGGTACCCTTGCCGCCAACCCACGACCCGATTTACAGGAGGGGTAACAGAGCTCTCTGAATGTCCCCTATGAATAAATCCAGCCCCACATCTGAAAGGTGAACTTTATCCCTTCTATATAGCTCGGTTCTATCAGCCGAAATGGCTTCGTGCCGTACCACGAAGCCACCTGACCCAGTGACGGTTTTCGCTACAGACGCATTGATCTTCTTCCTAACCCGGTATGCCGCCGTATGGGCCGACATATGCCTCCAGTGGAGACGGGGTATTATATGGGACCACCCTATCATGACCCCCGGGATGCGTACTCTTAGCCACCCAATGTCTGCCTGCATAACCTTAATCAACTGTAAAACTGGTATGGCCCCCACATCGTTACCCCCTAGGTGAAGAATAATAATGTGAGGCTTCCCCCAGCGTACCAGGGCCTCAGATATGGTTCCTGCTAATTGGGGCCAGCACATCCCCCTATCACCCAACCACCTAACGGATGCCTTGTTGGGAGGGAGACCTAGGGATTGGCCAAATGGGAGGGACGCACAGAGTAGGGAGGCCCAGTGGACAAAGGAGTGGCCCACAATCCAGATTCGCTTCACCCCGGGGGTAGTGCCTGTGGAGACAAACAGTTTAGTATCCTGAATTAACAACTAAACATTAAACAATTGGACGGACATAGGTTCTGAAACAATTGGACCGCCAACGCCCAATACGTTTTATGTCCTCGCACGAGGAGCCCGCTTGCGCAGCGTTAGTCGCGGCCCCTATGCGAAAAGAGTGCGGGGCGAGTCTGCTAGCGTCCAGCCCCGCCTGGACTGCCGCCAATTTTAGGACCCTACCGAACTGAAATTTGGAAAGGGATCTGCCGTCCGCATGGACCAGGAATTGCCCTGGGCCAGGCGGCCTTTGAGCCAGGTAAAGGTTAACGCAGTTAACCGGGCAGCATGCGCTGTTCACCTGAGGGTGAACGGGGATCCAGGTTCCCTTACCCTCCTGATCTGTCTTTGATCGCGGCAGAAAAAGAAGTAAGGAATCAGGGGCAGCTCTAACATGTTGCAGTTGTATACCTGCCCCTGACGCCTGCTTGGAGGGTGCTACTACCTCGCTAACTCTAAGAGCGGCGGCAAAGGCCAGATTAAACGCAGTTTTGAAGAGTAGGGCTTCAAAATCTGATCTACAGACCACGTCGAGCGCCAAGAGCAATCGATCCAGGCGGTCGCGGGTGATGGGTTCGCGCGTGTCTATTTTCCGCTGCTGCGATCTGCCCCAACCCTTGATCACCTGCCTAATAAAAAAGGAATTGGTTGGGTCAGGAATGGCTAATGCCCTATAGAAAAATGAGAGGGCGGCCAATTTGGATTGTATTGCCCCCTGACGGGCCCCAGCGGCATGCAAACTCACCAGCCAATCATGTAAGTTGTCCCTAGACCCCTGAGCAGCGTCGGCTCCCCTGGACGCACAGAAATTGTCCCATTCAGACCACATGCGGGCATAGGCGTGCCAAGTGGATGGTGCTAAGGAGGAGCGGACCAACGGCAGTAAGGCTATCCAGGAAGGACGAGCTGCCAAAGGAAATCAGGACAGCGTAAACCCACGGCTGCAGCTGTGGGGGCTAACTTGCGAAATGTCACCCATTCGAATCGTGACAGGGCGTCAGCTACAACATTGTTAACGCCCGGGACATGACGGGCCTGGAACTGGATGTTAAGGTCCAGACAGCGCAACACCAGGTGGCGCAGCAAGGTAATGACCTTTGCTGAGGTGGCTGACAAGTTATTGATCGCAAAAACCACACTGATGTTGTCTGTCCAGAACACAACAGTCCTGTTTGACAACTTCCCACCCCACAGCTCGACCGCCAAGACCACGGGGAATAGCTCCAGGAGAGTCAGGTTTCGAGTAAGGCCCGCCGGGGCCCAGGACTCCGGCCAGGGCTCCGCGCTCCACTCTCCCTGGAAATAGGCCCCGTAACCGTGCGATCCAGCTGCGTCAGTGAAAAGGTGCAGTAACTGGCTAGACATGGGAGGGGTACGCCAGACCCGAATCCCGTTAAATCGCGTGAGAAACTGTTCCCAGACTACTAGGTCAGCCAGCAATTCACTCCCTAGGGTTATCTTTGATTTCGGGTTTGACCTACCACTAAGCTGTCTTTCCAGTCTACGGTTAAAAACCCGACCCATGGGGATAACTCTGCAAGCGAAATTAAGCAAACCTAACAGGGATTGTAACTGTTTCAGGGAAATAACTGCATTAGAGACTGCCGCTCTGACCGCCTCAAGCATGCCCTGAACTTTATCAGGTGGCAACCTACAGAGCCGAGCCTGGGTGTCGATTTCGATTCCCAGGAAAACTAAACAGGACGCGGGGCCTTGCGTTTTGTCCTCTGCCAGGGGCACCCCGAAATGTCTCATGACGCTGCGCATGATGTTCATTGTGGATAAACAATCATCGGAGCCTGCTCTCCCTACAATGAGAAAATCGTCCAGGTAGTGTGCTATGGGATCGCTGCCCACTTCTGAAGCTACGACCCAATGAAGGAAACTACTGAACGCTTCAAACAAGGCGCATGACAAAGAGCAGCCCATGGGCAGGCAGCGATCCACGTAGTACACACCTGCAAACTTACAACCCATTAGATGGAAAACTGAGGGGTGGAGTGGAAGAAGCCTAAATGCCGACTCAATGTCTAGTTTCGCCAATAGAGCACCATGACCCGCCCTCCTGACCAGGTCTAGTGCGCTATCAAAGGATTGATAGCGCACCGAGCTGAGTTGGGGGTCAATGGCATCATTGACTGAGCTACCTTTTGGGTACGACAGGTGCTGAATGAGGCGAAACTTCCCTGGCTCTTTCTTGGGAACCACCCCCAACGGGGAAATGACCAAATCAGGTAAAGGTGGGGCAGCAAAGGGGCCAGCCATTCGCCCTAAAGTCACTTCTTTATTAATTTTATCCCTCACTACTTCGGAGTGTTGGTATGCTGAAATAAGGTTCCTATTAAATCTCTTACCCTTGATTTGCCTAAATGTGGGGATATGAAAACCAAATGAAAAACCCTCCCATAACATACGTGCCGCCGCCTGGTCTGGGTAAGCCCACAACCATGGTGCCATGGCATGTACCTTAATTGGCGTTTCCGCCTTTCTGGCCCAAGTTTGCTGAAGGGGGCTTATTGGTCTGGTCCCTTCGCTTGATGCAGTCACTGCCAGGGTGTGGACCAGAGCAGTACCTGCAGACGTGTCTGAAGGTGCATGCGCTACCCTTGTCGCATTTTTTGTCCTGGAAGGGCCAGCAGGTTCCCCCCCGTTTCCTGCTTCTGGTATTACGAAAGGACTGCTGCGCTGATTGCTGAGTTGAAGTTACGGCAGCGGGTGCACCCCCTTTTGGGTCCATTCGCTGCCACAACTGGTTATCAGTAGAGTCAAAAGTCAGGGAAGGATTTCCTGCCATTTTCCTCCTGAACTCAGCATCATATTCCCTCCACACACCTTCACTGTGATTACGCTGAATCCAGTGAATAGTGTCCGTGTATTTTAGGATAGGCAAACTCTGGGAGGGGTACTTTTCGATATAACAGGAGGAAAAAACCCTGAAGCACTGGAGCCACTCATCAAAAGTGTCTGGGCGTTTAAATTTTTTAGGCCCTGTTCCCTCAGCGCTCCTCTCTCTCTGCCTATACGCCTCCACCGAAAGGTCAAATATATTAACATATTTTCCACGGTGAATCCTACTGACCACCTTTTTGCGCAGGTGTCTATGCAATGAGTATATTTTTCCTGGGCTTGCGTCCCCATAAAGGGCTGCTCGCCTTTCGGAGATGGCCCTGGTAGGGAGAGGTTCAGCTGGCACCTCTGTAGGTGGGTTTTGCGGGGCGGTGTTACTGGCGCTGTCCTGCTTATTATCTGGCTTGACCCCCCTCTTTAAAATTTTCTTAATCATTCTAAACATTTTCTTCTGACCTGCCCCTTGTAAACCCAAGGAAGAGTCAGTCTCAGACCCTGAGTCAGAAGAGGATGAGTCAGAGGAAGAATGGTCATTGTGTGTAAATAAAGCATTCTCACCGTGACTAATGGCAGGAGGTCCCTGACCCATGCTGGAAACGGGCTGGCCTGCTTGCTGGTTTTGGAGGGCGAGTCCTGAAGACCCTTGCTGTGCAGTGGAAGTGGTGGCTGCTGCTCCTGCTGTAATGCTGCCTGCTACTCCTGCATCCACCCCACTCATGACTGTGGCAGTGTTGGTCCGTGTTTTTTCTGCACTTTGTGATCCAATTGCCCCCTGCAAAAGAGAAAGAATTTGGCGAGCACTTTGCCCAATGGATGTGTCTGGATTATCAGTAGCAAGGGGTGGATGAGCTATATGAAGCGGTGTATGAAACCCCTGACTCGCTGACTGTCCATTCGCAGATGTCTGAGCATTCACACCCTGCTGGTCTACAATAGGGTTATGGCTTGCCTGGCTTATTGATTGTGCATGGTTTAATGAGTGTGCATGAGCGCCCTGCGTGGCTGCAATGGGGGAGTGGATACCCTGAGCAAGGGGTTGTACTCCTTGTATGCCTAACATAATGGGATGTTGTAGCTGGCCTAAAGATTGCACATTTGCATTATGTATGCCAACCAGGGGTGTATTATATCCCTGAGTTGCTGCTTGTACGTTCACACCATTCAAAACCGCATTCACACCAATGGGGGATGGTAAATGATGAGACGGTAAATGATGCTCAATGTTTTGATTCACATGCATACTGCGATCATTGCCTTGATTCACATGCAGACTATTATCAGACATATGTGTATTAATGACAATATCATGCGGCTGAGCGGCCGCTTGTACTAAACCACTATCAGCCCTGTGTGGGTTAATAATATCGGGAGCGGCCTGCTGAACAGCATTTGCGTTATCTCCCATTTGTAAAAACTGTAATGGCCTCATTGCCCTGGAAGGGTTAACTCTGCGTGTCCCCCTACCCCTATCACTGGCTATCTGCCTGGTACTACCTCTTATGATGGAGCGACCCCTTTGATGCCCCTGAGGATTAACGTTCAAATGTGCTGTTCACTTGCGCTGTTTGCTTGCGCTGCTAATGCCCCTCCGACCCCCCACTGATAACCCGCCAACTGCCAAGGACGGCTCTCGGTGCTCACCTGCAAGTGGCGTTGCCCCGGGAGCCGATGTCCTTGCGACCGCGCGGGAATCTGCCAAGCCGGAAGTGCCGATGTCCGCTTCCGGTGACGTCACTAACATGGCGTTAACACCGGAAGTCGGACCCGGACCACGCGGCTGGCGAAGGAGATCGCTAGGCCCCGGGGGGAGCAGCATAGGCCCTGGGGTGGCATGGGCCTCGGGTATGGTGCGCCTAGGGGCAAGTCCGGGTGTTGAGGGCTGAGGGGCCGTTACAGAGGCCATGTTCCGGCCGGGCTGGGGATCGCGTGTTGCCACGTGTGGTGCCTCAATGAGAGGTGTGAAAGGGCGATGGCTGCTGGGGGTTAAAGCAGGATCCGGATCCTGACTAGAAGGATCAGGAGGGAAAACAGCTGGTGTCACACTGGGCCCTGGGGAGGCTGCAGCCATTGCGGTTATTATGTTTTTCAATAGGTCAGAAACTGCTGACATAGCAGCAGGGGGTACAGCACTAAGAAATGAGGCCTGTACACTATCAAGGGGTAAATTAACCTGCTGGGTCTGCAATGCTTGCTGTGTGGGGGATTCCTGAGCTAACTCAATATCAATAGGTCCCTGCTCTTCCACATTATGAACCTGGGCTGACACAACAGTAGTATATTGAGTTGGGGGAATGATATCTAAATCATCCTCAGAAATAGATTGAACACTTATCTTTATTTTTTCTTTTGCAGGTGCAGGAGGTTCCTGTTCCGCCTGGTAACGTCTGGGAGGCAGAGTAGAACGCCTGGAACGATGCATAGCTGCGCTGGTGATGACAGAACTGCTAAGAAAAAACTGCTTCAGCCAGGATCCGGAGAAGAAGAGGAAGTTGCAAGGGAGAACTTGGCTTATCTACTGGTAAGGAGGGGCCTACCCTAAATTGCAACAATGTTGCACCCAGCACCTTCCCTCTCTCTTCTAACCCACTCTCCTACAGCCTTAACCCTTAGACTGCTCCAGGCTTATACTAAGCCCTACACTGCATTTTGGATTTGCTGTATATCTGTGTATTTATTTATTTTGTTTGAACTTGGCCAATCTAACTTCTGTATTTACTGAAAAGTCTAACTTTGATCCTTGCTGACGTCTAAAGTGACATTGGCCTGTTTATCTGATTGTGATCCTAATAACTGTCTAAACCTTTTACCTGGAATTTCCCCTTTTTCTTTTTCCACTAATACAGACCTTCAGACTTTTTCTCTGCTTGACTCCTGTGCTACAGCCAGTGTCTGTAAACTGTCTACATTAAAATAGCTCACTTTTGTATTTCAGCCACAGAGACCTGGAACTCAGCTCCAATGTTAACACGTTTTCCCCTAGTTTTGATAATTCTGTTTAACACTAAAAAACACTACAGCATTTTAGGCAATACAGTATAAACAAATCTCATAATGTAAACTTACTGACTTGCTATTTCAATAATTAAAGAAATATATTGAAAATTAAATTGTTTTTCCTTGATGATGGCTGGTAGTCATAAAATGGCTTAAAAAATGTAAATGCAATAATATCATAGGCAATATAAACAAATACTTAATAATTTTACTTCAGTTTACTTAAAGGGATACTATTTTTTTTTATTATTGATCCCTAAACAAAGCTTTGTGTTTATATTATTGAAGCATTGAAGAGACAGTGCCTCTTCAAACCATACAGACGTAATTAATAGATTAATTATTAACTTTGCTACTTTAATCTCATGTTACTCTGGTATACACTTGTTTTCTACAGCTTTTTAAGATACATTTACAATATTTGTGAATGTTTCTCTGCAAAAAGAATTCTTTGTTATAAAGTAATTACTATAACTAAACTGCATATAAAGATGAGAATAAATTACAGAAGTGAGTATGCAAAACATTACTTCACAAACTAAATAAATACTTCCTTGTATAGGATAGGAACTGAAAACTTCTGTTTAGAATAGGCACAATGAGCAGTGTGATAACGGTAGTAGATACCAGGTTTTCAGTGACAAATTTTGAAGGTTTCTGAAACTGTAGATCTATCTCAACCAAACAATAATTCATACACCTATAAGACCACTTATATTACAGAATATCCATTCACATTACAGATCAATTGACCCTTTAAATTTCACAAAGTTGATGTAAAAAGTGCAGTTCATAAAAAAAAATTGTAATAAAATGTGGGGGGTCACATGGTTTCAATGTATTAAAGAGACAAGAAACCCACATTTTTTCTTTCATGTTTCAGACTGAGCATACAATTTAAAAAAAGATTCCTATTTACTTCTATCATAAAATTTAATGCTGCCATAAAAAGCATAAAAGCAGGAAGGTAAAGTGTATGTTCTATTTGAATCATGAAAGAACATTTTTGGGTTTGATATCCCTTTAAGACCTAGCAGCAAATATTTTGAGTAGCCAAACTTATCCATGGCCAGAGTATCTATAGTATCCATGGCCATTTTGTTAACAAACTTACCATTGTTTTGTGGTTCCATATCTGATAATCTCTTGAAGTAATTTAGGGACAGATATGTGGCAGGTTTAGGCTTATGAAGACTGCAATGAACCTGTCCAGTTTACATGAAAATGGGGTAAAATAAACAATAAAAGTATACAGGAAAGTTGTTTAACAATAGATTAATTAGACATTTTATATTTACATTTCAAAATGTTTACTGTCTCTTTAAAGGTACATGAAATCCATTTTTTTCTTTCTTTCATGATTTATATAGAAAATACTATTTAAACAATGTTGCAATTTACTTCTCTTGTGCAATCTGTTTCATTCTCTTGATATCCTTTGTTGAAGAAGCAATAATGCCCTACTGGTAGCTAGCTGATTACATTGGGTGTGCCAATAACATGAGATGTTTATGTTAACAGCTCCTGAGCCTATCTAGGTATCCCTTTCACCAATGAATATCTAGAGAACCAAACAAATTAGTTAAAAGAAGTATTCTGGAAAGTTGTTTAAAATCACGTGCTCTATCTATATTATGAAAGAGAAAAAAAATGTTTTTTTTTTATGTTCCTTGAAGTTAGAAGTAATTAACTGTCAGCAGTTTTTTACCAGCATATGTACAGGAATACATGAGGAAATATAAAAAACTATTGTTACATGACAGACTTTATATGTATTATTAATATAAACAAAGTCGTGTGCACACCATTGAGAATGTGGTACTGTAGTAAAGGTTATGCCAGATAAAGACAGAGCTATAACTAGAAAGATATGAAAAAAATAAGTCTGAACTTTGTCAGGGAAGGGTTTGTGTTAGGAGTGGGTGGTTGACAGTGTTGATGGTTATAAAAAGGATTATTAGAGGGAGGTGGCCTTTAGAATTTAGCTGTAGGTAATTTGTCACTCAATAGAATGAATTGTTAAAATTGCACAGGGTTAAAAAGTTAATTTGAGAAGAGAACATAGATTATATATTTGTAAACAAATCTTTCACAAAATTCAAGGATGGGTAAGAGAGAGATTATTCTAGTGATATTTTCTTGTAGGAACATTAAAGTGATGGTAAATCCTAGCATTTGTGAAATGCTAGGATTTACAATTGAAATTCTTCATGCTGAAAGCTCCTTTATTTGTTTGAAGCATTCACCGCACTGAGCTGCTCAGGCAGCCCACGGCAGAACGCTATTTTCCAGAGAGGTGATGTTTCCACCTCTTAGCCAATAGCCGTGCTATACTTCATGACTGAAAGTCCCCTTTATTTGTGAAACGCTAGTACTATTTAACATTGGAACAAACGCTAGGATTTGCCATCTCTTTAAACACAAGCTTGAATCACCCATAAAATAATACATTAAAGAGACAGTCTAGTCAAAATTACACTTTCATGGTTCAGATAGTGCATGCAGTTTTAAACAACTTTCCAAATTTCTTTTATCATCAAATTTGCTTTGTTCTCTTGGTATTCTTAATTGAAAGCTAAACCTAGGTAGGCTCATATGCTAATTTCTAAGCCCTTGAAGGTCGACTCTAATCTCAATGCATTTGACAGTTTTTCACAGCTAGAGAGCTTAAGTTTATGTGTGCCATATAGGTAACATTTTGCTCACTTCCGTGGAGTTACTTATGAGAGGACACTGATTGGCTAAATTTCAAGTCTGTCAAAAGAACTGAAATAAGGGGCAGTCAGCAGAGGCTTAGATACAAGGTAATCAAAGAGGTAAAAAGTATATTTCTATAACTGTGTTGGTTATGCAAAACTGGGGAATGGGTAATAAAGGGATTATCTATCTTTTTAAACAATAAAAAATCTGGAGTAGACTGTCAATCAAACTAAAACAATGTATTTATTATTTTCCCTGCAATTGCTGGAATATACCTTTTTCCTTATCATAAAGGAACTGGAATCTAGGAGTATATCTGGCAGTAATTCTGAGATTCTTTTTGTATAGGAAAATATTACAGTGTAACATTTCACCTTAGAGCAGCCACTGATTGACCAAAGCAGGGTAGACAGAGCTTGGGTCCCCCTCTGGGTTGTATTTTGTAAGCAGAGGGGGAGGCCGTCTGGATTGCATCACACATTCCTTGCTGCAGGGGCTATCGTTGATTTTGGGGGGCATGCCTTTTTTGCCCCTTGCATGTCGGAGGGCAGTTGGAGGTTGTGGTCATTCTGGTGGGTGCCGCCTTGTTGAAACCGGATGTTTTATCTGAGAAAGCCTTGCGCGCTAGAGACAGCAAAGTGCCAGCATGATTGCAGACTGTTTCCTTTTGATCCTGTAGTGCTGGTCGCAAGTGGGGGAAGCATACACTTGGGAAGAGCTTTGTATCCTGTTGGATACTTATGCCGTATTATAATAGTTGATAATAACCACTCCTGCCGTTTATGGCTGTCACTTGATGAGTGATCAGTAGCAGATGTAGGATTCCACTCAAATGAGAGATTGAATGCACTGTCAGTGAAAAAGTTTTTCTATAATTATAGGTATTTTAAGCCCCAATTAATTAATAACCACAGGCAAGACTTAATCTAGGTTACCTAACAGATTAAACAATACCCATAACTATCAAATATTAGTTGACATTAATATATTAATTAATTATTACAAACAAGTATAACAATTATGACAATTCCTCAAGATTCTGGAAGCATCTGGTAACAACTTCAGCTAAAATCTTACAGAATTTATACAGCTCTCAAGCCAATACACTTGTTCTATACCATAAATGCAAAAAGCTTAGGACTTTCAAGTTGAGTGCTAAATATCACTTACGCTAAAGCGATATTTGCACTCAACTGAGTAATACCAGCACACGCTAATGTGTGCTGGTATTACAAGTGAGGTGCAATGTGAATGCGACCTCGTGTTCACATTGCACGGAAGCATTGTGTTCACTAGAGCGTGCTTCTATAGGCTCCAATGAATGCATTTTTTTCAGGCCATCAGACATGGCATGAGAAAACTAGTGCAGCAAAAATGGGTAAGTCGCACAGAGATGGGCAGCAAATTGAAATGTATATGTATATGATTATATGCATATACATACTGTATATATTTTCAGGGAACACACAGTTCCCATAGACAGGAGCACTTTTAAGTGCCGTTTTTTCTAACATCCCACTTTTGCCAATTTTAGCCCCCCATAAACTGCCTAGCACAGTTATTTTTTTTTTAAATAAAAAATTCTACTGTTTTTTTTATTTTTAAAAAGCACTACACACTGTATTTTGGGGGCAATAGGGGGGTATTAAAAAAATTATCCAGAGGTCTCACCTCTGGTCAATTTTTTGAGCGCTAATTTCTACCGTGAGCTTGTGGTAACAATATCCAGCCACTTGTAATGGCTGGTTATTTATTGCACGCCCACAAACGGGAGAATTTGCGGGTGCGCAATAAATTAGCGCTCCACATGTAATCTAGGCCTAAATCTATATCTTTAGTTTCCTCATAAGGCTTTCACCAATTTGCATGAAGTATAGATACTTCTATTTTAACTGTACTCATGCGTATTTCAATAAACTTTTCTAACTATAAGTCTGATTATTGTTTTGATTGACATGAGCAACTGTTTTAAATGTAAATGCTCTTGAAAGAGACTTAAAGGGACAGTCAAGTCCAAAAAAAACTTTCATGTTTTAAATAGGACATGCAATTTTAAACAACTTCCCAATTTACTTTTATCACCAATTTTGCTTTGTTCTCTTGGTATTCTTAGTTGAAAGCTAAAACTAGGAGGTTCATATGCTAATTTCTTAGACCTTGAAGACTGCCTCTAATCTGAATACATTTTGACCACTAGAGGGCATTAGTTCACATGTTTCATATAGATAACATTGAGCTCATGCACGTAAAGTGACCTAGGAGTGAGAACTGATTGGCTAAACTGCATGTCTGTCAAAAGAACTGAAATAAGGGGGCAGTCAGCAGAAGCTTAGATACAAGATAATTACAGAGGTAAAACGTGTATTATTATAACTGTGTTGGTTATGCAAAACTGGGGAATGGGTAATAAAGGGATTATCTTTCTTTTTAAACAACAAAAATTCTGGTGTTGACTGTCCCTTTAACTAATTATTAACTCATTGCTAGCTAAATCCTAACTAACTAATACTATTTAAACTATTTAAATTATTTAAAGCCAAGCGCTATTAGGACTGCATGAAACGTCCTAATGGCGTGAAGGGTTTAGGTCTATTTTGGGACTTTCCTCTAAATGTAGATGCCTCTTTTACACAACTTTCTAGAAGCACGCTTTTTCCTAATGAAGATTCTGGGGGATTATATGATGTTATGGATAAAAAAAAATGAAAAATAATCTTAAGAAACCTTTTTTTCCCTGTCATTAAAGCTGCTGAATGGTGTGTCGCTACTTGTGAGCAGTTATCCTCTCAGTTTAATGATAAATTTGTCTCTTATTTCAGATATTCGCCACCTCCTGACTTTCTATTCTGAAGTTATGCGTGACTTATTACAACTGGATTTTTGCAGTATGGTCTAATTTGGGTATTATGGCTCAAACTTTGGGAAGCTGATTCCTCATCTAAGATTAATCTATGGAATTTACCTTTTAATGTAACTATTCCTTTTGGAAAGAAACTGGAAGATCTGATTGCCAAGAGGACTGGAGGTAAGAGTCTTTTTCTCTCTCTCAGAGTAATAGGCAGATGTGGCCATCATCAGGATACCTCAGATGGCTGGTGAATTTTGAAGATGGCGGGGGCACTAGACCCCACCCCTTAAGAATGCTCCACCCCTCACACAGTTAAATTGAGTTGCAACACATACAGTATCTTTCTTTCTATCTATCTATCTATCTATCTATCTATCTATCTATCTATCTATCTATCTATCTATACACACACACATACACTTGATTTCCTACCAAATGCAGAAAATGCTTATTATGTTTAAGTAAAAAGTATGAACTGCTTAACAAGTTCCCTAACTGATCAGTTTGCAACCAAAATTCCATCATGTACATCTTACAGATAAATACAATGCTTCATTGCTTATAAGTGGTTTAGGGCCAACTGTTCCCTTCATAACTATGTCCCCACTGTAGCCAAACCTCCTCTTAGACAACCACATTAGATCCCCTTAACAATAAATACACAACACTGTTTAGTGGCAAAAATTGTAAAAAGCTCACTTTATTTTGGTATATATCAGTAACGGCAATGAGTCCCCTAACTAAACCCCCCTTAATTGCGGCGGACTTGACAATTATCCCCAAATTGTTCTCAAACATGGAGGGAGCCCGCGCTCCCCCAGCCAGCCTATTAAGTGCTTAACTTACACCGCACCAAAACGCTGCATTGCGCATGTGGAAAAACTTTACCGGGGTCACAGACCTGTGCATTACTCGGTCAAACCGTGCACCAATACTGGCCGCAAATTACCACCATCCAGGGGGTTTGCCATTCCATCTACCACAGTTACGCCCATTTGGTACGCTACCTGACAGTTGGGGATAGGCCAAGGATTAACTAATAACATATTTGTCATATTCTGTTGACCGACTAGAACAACATTCTCGTTTCTCCAATTGGACTCATTGCTCTCTGTGACCGTTTTGATGTTTGGTTATCCGCAATACAAAAAACAGCTTTAACACTCCATGTAATAATTTCATTCCTAGTCGATGGGCGGGTGGGAAAAGACAAAGTTGAACTGGTGATACAAAGAAAGGTAAGCCCTTATATCCCCTTTTATCCCCCACTCTGGACCCTCCCCTGGCCTATCCATATTTGCCCCCCCTTTTCCACCCCCCTTTTACTCTTGTTTGTACTCAGCTCCTACCACCCCACCCCCCTTGCTCTCAGGGAGTGCAGAGCTGCTGGCCATGCTAACTCTCTCATTGTCCCGGCCACTTACTGCGATTCCTGCCTATGTGGCACTCCTCACTCATAAGTGGTTTAGGGCCAACTGTTCCCTTCATAACTATGTCCCCACTGTATCCAAAACTCCCCTTAGACAGCCACATTAGATCCCCTTACCAAAAAACACACAATACCGTTTTAGTGGCAAAAATTGTAAAAAGGTCACTTTATTTTGGTACATATAGGTAACGGCAATGAGTCAGCTAACTAAACCCCCCTTAATTGCGGCGGACTTGACAATTATCACCAAATTGTTCTCAAACATAGAGGGAGCCCGCGCTCCCCAGCCAGACTATTATGTGCTTAAAGAGACATGCCACCCACATTTTTTCTTTTATGATTTAGAAAGAGAATGCAATTTTAAACATCTTTCTAATTTGTTTTATTCTCTTGATAATCTTCGATGAAAAGCATATCTAGATATGCTCACTAGCTGCTGATTGGTTGCTGCACATAGAAGCATCATGTGATTGGCTCACCATGTGCATTGCTTTTTCTTCAAATAAGGATATTTAACAAATGAAGCAAAATAAATTATGGAAATAAATTGTAATGTTGTTTAAATTTCTATTCTCTATCTGAATAATGAAAGAAAGATTTTGGGTTTAATGGACCTTTAACTTACACCGCACCAAAGCGCTGCATTGCACATGTGGGTCGCATACCTATATTTCCACTTACGCTCTGTGCGTTACTCGGTTAAACCGTGCACCAATACTGGCCGCAAATTACCGCCCTCCATAACCCACAAAAAAAGAGTCCCCTCTTTTTGCCGCTACCTTCCTACCCCTACCAGACCATGACCTCTGCTTACCATGCTTAGCAAGGTGACCTTTATGTCATCCAGAAAAATGTCTAACCCGATATCTGATAGGTGTACCCCGTCCAGTCTGTACAGCTCTGCACAATTCGCCTTAATTTTTGCATGGGCAGCTCATCTATGCATCTCTGGCCCATGTAGGGTCATGATAAATTTGGTAATCACACTATTAATTTTTTTCCTTGCCCGAAATGCTCCTCTCTGTGACTCAACCCCCCCCCATATCTGCCTATTAAGTGCTTAACTTACACCGCACCAAAACGCTGCATTGCGCATGTGGAAAAACTTTACCGGCTCGCCCGTCGGGGTCACAGACCTGTGCATTACTCGGTCAAACCGTGCACCAATACTGGCCGCAAATTACCACCATCCAGGGGGTTTGCCATTCCATCTACCACAGTTACGCCCATTTGGTACGCTACCTGACAGTTGGGGATAGGCCAAGGATTAACTAATAACATATTTGTCATATTCTGTTGACCGACTAGAACAACATTCTCGTTTCTCCAATTGGACTCATTGCTCTCTGTGACCGTTTTGATGTTTGGTTATCCGCAATACAAAAAACAGCTTTAACACTCCATGTAATAATTTCATTCCTAGTCGATGGGCGGGTGGGAAAAGACAAAGTTGAACTGGTGATACAAAGAAAGGTAAGCCCTTATATCCCCTTTTATCCCCCACTCTGGACCCTCCCCTGGCCTATCCATATTTGCCCCCCCTTTTCCACCCCCCTTTTACTCTTGTTTGTACTCAGCTCCTACCACCCCACCCCCCTTGCTCTCAGGGAGTGCAGAGCTGCTGGCCATGCTAACTCTCTCATTGTCCCGGCCACTTACTGCGATTCCTGCCTATGTGGCACTCCTCACTCATAAGTGGTTTAGGGCCAACTGTTCCCTTCATAACTATGTCCCCACTGTATCCAAAACTCCCCTTAGACAGCCACATTAGATCCCCTTACCAAAAAACACACAATACCGTTTTAGTGGCAAAAATTGTAAAAAGGTCACTTTATTTTGGTACATATAGGTAACGGCAATGAGTCAGCTAACTAAACCCCCCTTAATTGCGGCGGACTTGACAATTATCACCAAATTGTTCTCAAACATAGAGGGAGCCCGCGCTCCCCAGCCAGACTATTATGTGCTTAAAGAGACATGCCACCCACATTTTTTCTTTTATGATTTAGAAAGAGAATGCAATTTTAAACATCTTTCTAATTTGTTTTATTCTCTTGATAATCTTCGATGAAAAGCATATCTAGATATGCTCACTAGCTGCTGATTGGTTGCTGCACATAGAAGCATCATGTGATTGGCTCACCATGTGCATTGCTTTTTCTTCAAATAAGGATATTTAACAAATGAAGCAAAATAAATTATGGAAATAAATTGTAATGTTGTTTAAATTTCTATTCTCTATCTGAATAATGAAAGAAAGATTTTGGGTTTAATGGACCTTTAACTTACACCGCACCAAAGCGCTGCATTGCACATGTGGGTCGCATACCTATATTTCCACTTACGCTCTGTGCGTTACTCGGTTAAACCGTGCACCAATACTGGCCGCAAATTACCGCCCTCCATAACCCACAAAAAAAGAGTCCCCTCTTTTTGCCGCTACCTTCCTACCCCTACCAGACCATGACCTCTGCTTACCATGCTTAGCAAGGTGACCTTTATGTCATCCAGAAAAATGTCTAACCCGATATCTGATAGGTGTACCCCGTCCAGTCTGTACAGCTCTGCACAATTCGCCTTAATTTTTGCATGGGCAGCTCATCTATGCATCTCTGGCCCATGTAGGGTCATGATAAATTTGGTAATCACACTATTAATTTTTTTCCTTGCCCGAAATGCTCCTCTCTGTGACTCAACCCCCCCCATATCTGTCTTGATATTATGGGGGACCAGACTAGCCTAAGATGTTTCCATTTAGTAGTAAGCCACTGTATGTCAGACTTGATGGTTGCAATCAAATCTATATTCAGCCAGAATCCTATGTCGTTTCCTCCCAAGTGAATTACTATTATGTCAGGGGCCCACCACCTAGCCGCTGCCTGGTTAATAGCCTGGGTAAGGTGTTCCCATCTCATGCCTCTCCTCCCTATCCATCTTACTGACACTTTACTAAGGTGAAAGCCTAATTGCTGGTAATTATCTTTTGCCGCCTTAACTGCAGCCCAGTGTATGTAGGAGTGGCCCACTATCCATACTCTCACCGACCTCTCCCTTATACCTGTGTGAAATGGAGAAAAAACAGGGAATAGTTACCACTTATCCATTGTTACTAAGCTTTTAATGAAATATTTACCATTTTCCACATAATGTTATTAACACTTGCTTATTATGCTCTACTGTTAACTAACCTTATCTATATCTAAGAAACACCTACTACGTTTTTTGTTTATGGTCTTACGTATGTCTTCAAGCAGTTTTACCTCCACCTGCCTAGCTTCTTAATCTGCTCCTCTGCTGCCCCCTTTAAAGCAGCTGATGTCGCTCAAAGGAGTACGTGTTATACCTGGCGGCCTCCCAACCCAGATTCTGCACTGTTAACTTCAGAATTTGTCTGAATTGAAAAATAGAGACTTTGGCATGAATAAATAATTGTTTCCTTTCCATTGGACGAGTAACAATATACCTATGTAGGTTTCTTAACGGGCATGTTTCCCTATCCATGTCTTTATTAATGGATCTAGCAAAAAAAGGAATATAAGAACTCCAGGCTCCTTAAAGGGCCATTATACACTCATTTTTTCTTTGCATAAATGTTTTGTAGATGATCTATTTATATAGCCCATAAAGCTTTTTTAAAAAATAAATGTATAGTTTTGCTTATTTTTCAATAACATTGCTCTGATTTTCAGACTCCTAACCAAGCCTCAAAGTTTTATGTGAATACTGTCAGCTACCTTCTCCAGCTTGCTCCTGTTTGTGTAAAGGGTCTTTTCATATGCAAAAGAAGGGGGAGGGGGGGAGTGTCTTATTTGCCACTTGCAGTGGGCTTTCCAGCTACCTTTCCAGCTACCTTTTCAACAGAGCCAAACTTCTAAGTAAGTTTTTAAACAGTTTTATACTGGATTTTTATATCAGTATCTGTGCATCTTATTCTTTTATAGTAGTGTCTATTACATGCAGTTATATGAAAATGAGTGTATACTGTCCCTTTAAAAAACAAAACTTTAATAGCAAATTCTTAAAACATGGATAGAATCCAAAAAAGTTAGGGGTGGTCGGCGTAGAACACAGGCTTACGCGTTTCGGCTTGCAGCCGTAATCTTAGCCTAATAGGTACATTGTTCTTCGAGTTTAAAATAGGTAAAAAGAAATTTCATTGGTTGAACAGAATACACTGAACCTCCCTCTAATGCCTAATTATGTGAATGCCTAACACATGTGTATGGTAGATTGCAGAATGTCTTTTAATACATTGAAAAATCTGCCCTTATGTGATGTGCAAGAGAGGCAGTTTAACTGTTTAAAGCTGATAAAACTCTGTATTGTATCCAATAACCTGTTATTCTCAATGTTATCAGTGATATCAGTTGAGATATTACCCTCTCTAATAGCATTTGTTTAGTAGACAGAATAAGTTTAAACCTGTGCAATACATTTTGGATGCTATGGGTACACCCTTAAGAAGCATCCTGTCATTTCAGACTGTACATAAGTTTAATGTGCATTACACTGTATATATAAACTTGCCTCCTATTTGATATTAACTAACTGTCTTCTAATACATTGAAAAATCTGCTCTTATGTGATGTGCAAGATAGGCAGCTTAACTGTAAAAAGCTGGTAAAACTCTGTATTATATCCAATAACTTGTTATTCTAAATGCTACTGGTGATATCAATTGAGATATCACTCTCTCTAATAGCATTTAGTTAATAAACAGAATCAGCTTAGACCTGTACAATCCGTTTTGGATGCTATGGGTATACCCTTAAAAAGCATCCTGTCATTACAGACTGTACATAAGTTTAATATGCGCTACACTGTATATATAAGCATGCCTCCTATTTAATATTAATCCTTTAGAAGTGTTATTCATTAGAGATATGAGGTTTTGGAAAGATAAGAGCCTAGGTGGCATATATATTGTGTAGTTGAGTTTGAAAACTATGAAAATAGTATATGTATATAATTAAAACTGTGTGTATTACTTTGACCAGATATTGTAATAATTCTGATTCAAATCAATACTACTCCTGTTTAACTATTATTATTCCCAATAATTAATTAAATTGTATCTGGAATTAAGACCCTTTGGATGTCTAGTACGTAACTTAAACATCCAGAAAATCTCTCTTTTGGCCAGCAATTTGTCAATATTGCCACCTCTCTTTGGCAGTCTGATATGTTCAATAGCACACCATTTTAAAGTGCATATTTTACCCCCATGCTTTTCCACAAAATGGCGTACCAGTGGGGTAGTTGACTTCCCCCATGTGATCGTTGAAATATGTTTTCTTATGCGGAATATTATGTCCTTTGAAGTGAGTCCAATGTATTGAACCCCACATATTTCACACTTGAGCATGTATATCACCTGTGAGGACATACAATCCATGCAAGTTTGGATTTGAAAGGTCTCTCCTGATGTGTGTGATGTGAAAGTTTAGTTTTTTCCAAAAATTCACATGGTCGACATTTTTTATGTCCACACCCATACATGCCTCTCGTGCTCATTCATGTACTCATTCTGGACTGCTCATTTTTGAGGGCCGTAGGAGAAAGTATGGGCCCCAAAGTGGAACACCTTCTGGGAGTACATTTGACTCCAGCTTTCACCAGATCAATTATTTTGTCATCTGCTGCCAAGATCGGATTTATTTATTAATGGATACCCAACATCCTTTCCTCTCTTGGTCAGTTTTTGACCTCCTCACGTATACCATGATGGAGTCTTGGTACCATCATACCTGATCAAATTGTAATCCCCCTTCCAGGTCTTTTTTTGCTTTTTGCTACCACTTCATTCACTCTAAACGCCCCTGCGAATGCTAATCAGTAAACTGCTCTGAATAATGTTGTTTCAAATTTGTCTTTACAAATGTACTTTATTTTCTTTAAAATTAAAACCAGCCTGTCTTTCGTTATGAGTTCCCTCTGGTCTTTTCTTGGGTTATCCTTATTCCACCCTTTCACCACTTTCTTAACCATAAACTCCTTAGTGTAGTCCTTGTGTCCCCCTAGTTGATTAAAGAATGAAACTGCGGCTAATTTTTTTTTTTTTAGTCCTTTTTAACCCCTTCCTTCCTTTGATTTGCCATGTATTCGCAGAGCACGGTAATGGAATCTACTTGTATGTGGTTTTGCTTCATGAATGAGACCCATTCCCCCCAGTACCTTCTGTAATTGTTCCATGTTCTGGGGGCAAGGGATTGTCTTAACAAATCCCTAAGGATGTTTTCGGATTCATGACCTGCCAAAGATAGCATGGGTAAGCTGTTTTAACTTTCTCTGCGTTAGGTGCAAGTTTCCAGAACACATTCCATTTACCCCGAGATAACGCGCAAGCTAATATGTTTTTTACCCCGGACACATGAACTGCGATGTTACTTTGCATAAACCTAAGTACTAACAACCTTAACAGCTTAATGACAGGCTTTGATTTTGAAGCCAAATTGTTAATTGCATGCACTACACTCATGTTGTCAGTCCAAAATCTCACACTTTTGTCACTTAAAAGGTGATGCCAAACTTCCACCGCGACCACTATTGGGAAAAGTTCCAAGAGTGTGATATTTTTTGTATCTCCTATTTCCACCCATTTGTTTGGCCACGTGTCTGCGCACCATTGCCTGTGTAAATAAGCCCTGAACCCATGGGATCCTGCCACGTCCGTGAACAAGTGAAGCGCCTGGTTGGATTGGGAACCCTCCTGCCAGATTCTAACTCCATTAAACCGTGATATGAAGATTGCCCACATCTGTATGTCCTCTCTCATCTCTTTAGTCAATTTTATGATGCTTTTTGGGTTATTAAAACCTGCTGTAGCTTGTTCCAAACACCTGTTGAAAACCCTACCCATGGGTATAACCTTACATGTAAAGTTCAAAGGCCCTAGCAGCGACTGTATATCTCTGAGTGTTATATAACTTGATGTGTTTGCCTTAACTAATTGATTCCCCAACTTTTCCAACTTGTCTTAGGGAAGGCTGCACTTTTGCTCCCTTGTATCTATTTGTATCCCCAGGAATGTCAGTGAAGTTACAGGGCCCTCTGTCTTATCCTGTGATATTGTTTGAGCAGTGATTGTAGCTTGGACATTATTAAGCTGCATTGTTCTGTTCCACTTTCCCCTGCAATCAAAAAATCGTCTAAGTAGTGCGCTATACTGACTAACCCTGTTCTCGCCACCAGCATGTCATGTATAAATGAACTGAACTCCTCAAAGTATGCGCAGGATATTGCGCAACCCATCGGTAAACAACAATCATAGAAATATTGCCCTTGGAACTTCATTCCCATAAACCTATAGCTAACCATTCTTCCTTTAAATGTTCCCTGAAGACTTTTCTGTTCAGGGAAGCCTACCACCCAACTCAATATTAAATTAATTTCACTTACCTAACATTTCCCTCATCTAACTCTGTATTAACATCTTTCTCAATCTTGCAGTCCTCACCTCCTGTTTCTCAACCTCCTACCCTTCTAGATTGTAAGTTCCCAAGGGAATAGGGCCCTCACTCCCTCCTGTATGTGTTTGTAAATGTTGTCCTGTCTCTTACAAGTCTTGTATTGTTTTATTTAAATGAATTGTATCCATGGACAGTGCTGCGGAATATGTTGGCACGTCATAAATAAGTATAATAATAATAATAATAGCTCTGAGGATGTAACGGGAGCAATCCAAAAGCCGCTTCAATGTCTATTTTGCCCAATTCTGCGTCTGGTCCTAACCTTTTTATCATTTGGAATGCCTGATCAAAGGATTGGTATTTAACTGAACATAGGGTAGAACCAGGGACTCCAGGTTCAGAGTCTGGCTTGTTCTGTTTGTGCCACTAGAGGATGTTTATTTGCAGAGGTTTGTGGAAGATTATTATCGTTAGTATGTGTGTCACCCAGCTCTACCCCCTCTGGTATTAGAATCTTGACTGTTCCTTCTTCCTGTTTGTTGCTGGATGTCCTGCCTGTGAGTGACCTTGCCTAAGTTTAGATGCCTGCTGGCATCCTTTTAATCTTGTACTGTCCTGACCTTGGTCTGCACAGTAACTACTATTTCTTGGACTTTCCTGTGGCAGTTTCCTAGCTCCAGTAGCTTATTGCCTGTTATTATTTGTTAATCCTAGCACTGCCTTTGTCTGCTTCTGCTAACAGCCTGTATTACACTTCCTGGTATCCCCTTGTTTGGTTAAGAAGCAGGCACTCTCTTCATTTACTTTGCCCAGAAGCAGACACTTTCTTCATTTACTTGGCCAAGAAGCGGACACTCTCTTCTTTTGCTTGGTCCAGAAGCAGATAACCATCTTTGCTTAGCCCAAAAGTGGGAACTCATCTTTGCTTTCAGTACTTGGCTCTTACCTCTATGAACTTGCACCTGAGTATTAGCTATACCTGTTTCCTATTATAAACTATTTGAGGACATTACTTTCTATTTGCCTTTGTAACTTTCTCCTAATAAACAGGACTGTTGTATATATTAAGTCTCCATTCTGTTGCATTCTGGCCAGTCTCCTCCTAACCCTGCTATGGATCTCCATCCTGTTAAAGAGGTCTGAATTAATTAAACATAAAATCTCCGATTTGCAATTAGAGGTTATTATTACCAGTTTGTGACTTTTCCTTTTGGTGTTTCAACAGCTCCACGGACCTTCACAAAATTGTTACTGCCATCAATTGCACAAATTCACAAATTATTTTTCTTCTGCACTACTTGTATGACATTTTTCAAGCTGTGGTGTCAGAGAACCATGCAAAAGAATGTACACAGTACATACTTCAAATTCTTCAGATCTTCACCTGAATTGTCAATTGGGAAAAGAGACAACTGAAACCAGCTCAGGAGATTGTGTTTCTAGGGACCTATTCTGACACAAGAAGAAACAGGAATTAAAGAGTAGTGATGTCCCGAACTGTTCGCCAGCGAACAGTTCACGGAGAACTTAGCTTGTTCGCGTTCGCCGCTGCGGGCGAACACATGCAATGTTCGATCCGCCCCCTATGTGTCATCATTGAGGAAACTTTGACCCTGTATGTCACAGCCTTCTGACACATTAGAGCCAATCAGCATTAGACACTCCCTCACAGACCCTCCCAGCTTCTTGGCAGCAGCCATTTTAGACTCATTACGATGTTGCTTTCTTAGTGAGAGGACCGTTTGTGTTGATTCTGCTGATATTATAGGGAAATAGATAGCTAGGCTAGTGTATTTAGTGTCCACTACAGTCCTGAAGGACTCTTCTCATCTCTGCTGCAAGGACAGCACCCCAAAAAGCCCTTTTTAGGGCTATAACTTCAGTCGTTTTTTTTTTTTTTTCTTTGTATTTTTATTTGCATTTGCCTGGCTTTCAGCCTGTGTGTGAGGCTCACAGCATATGCTTTGATTCGTGCCACCACTGATATCTGCCTAACAACATTAGTTTAAATTTAACCAACAAAATTTGAAATTATTTTGCTAGTGTAATTTATTTTCATTTTCTATCAGGCCTGTGTCACACAGCATATACTCTGGTTCATTGCTCTGTGCCAGCCACCAATCATATCCGCTTATAACATTATTTTAAATTTAAAAAAAAACTTTTAAATCATTTTGCTAGTGTAATCTAATTTATTTTCTATCAGGCCTGTGTCTGTCAGGCTCACACAGCATATACTTCAGTTTTTTCAGTCTTTTGGTTAATTGCTCTGTGCCAGCCAACAGCCACCACTCATATCTGCTTAACCTTATTTTAAATTTTAAAAAATAACTTTTAAATCATTTTGCTAGTGTAATCTAATTTCATTTTCTATCAGGCCTGTGTGTTTTGCTGACTTACAGAGCATACTATGTTTAATTGCTGCCCTCCCTAGTCTATCAGCCATGACTCATATGTGTTTAACCTTATTTTAAATTCCCCCCAAAAAAACTTTAAATAATTTTGCTAGTGTAATCTAATTTTATTTTCTATCAGGCCTGTGTGTATCTGACTTACAGTGCCTACTGTTTTTAATTGCTGCCCTTCCAAGGCTATCAGCCACGACTCATATGTGCTTAACCTTTTTCTTTAAATTAAAAAAAAAATCTTTAAATCATTTTGCTAGTGTAATCTAATTTAATTTTCTATCAGGCCTGTGTGTATCTGACTTACAGAGCATACTGTTGTTAATTGCTGCCCTACGTAGCAGCCAGCCAGTGCCACCGCTCATATCTGCTTAACAGTATTTTAAATTTAAAAGAAAAACTTTTGAATTATTTTGCTAGTGTAATCTAATTTAATTTTCTATCAGGTCTGTGTGTTTCTCACTTACACAGCATACTGTGGTAAATTGCTGCCCTACCTACCAGCCACGACTCATATCTGCCTGCCAGCCTGTGTGCCAGCCCCATTAGCCAATTAGTGCCACCTATCATATTTCTTGTAACAGTATTTAAAAAATTGTAAATCATCAGTTTTTTGACTGTGAATCTGCAGTCCACTAGTGCCATTGAATTGCAGTTTCCTCCTGCCTGCCAGCCTGTGTGCCAGGCCCACTCGCCAACTAGTTACACCAATCATAGTTGTTGTAACAGTATTGTTAATATTTTAAATTTAAAATTGTTAGATTGTGAATCATCAGTTTGCTCGTGCCATTGAATTGCACTTTCCTCCTGCCTGCCAGCCTGTGTGCCAGGCCCATTAGCCAATTAGTGCCACTTATCATATTTCTTGTAACAGTATTTAAAAAATTGTAAATCATCACTTTTTTGACTGTGAATCTGCAGTCTCCTAGTGCCATTGAATTGCAGTTTCCTCCTGCCTGCCAGCCTGTGTGCCAGGCCCACTTGCCAACTAGTTACACCAATCATATTTGTTGTAACAGTATTGTTAATATTTAAAATAAAAAATTCTTAGATTTTGAATCATCAGTTTGCTCGTGCCATTGAATTTCACTTTCCTCCTGCCTGCCAGCCTGTGTGCCAGGCCCACTAGCCAATTAGTGCCACAAATCATATTTCTTGTAACAATATTTAAAAAATTGTAAATCATCACTTTTTTTACTTCAAATCTTCAGTCTCCTAGTGCCATTGAATTGCAGTTTCCTCCTGCCTGCCAGCCTGTGTGCCAGGCAGACTTGCCAACTAGTTACACCAATCATAATTGTTGTAAAAGTATTGTTAATATTTAAAATTTAAAATTGTTAGATTGTGAATCATCAGTTTGCTCGTGCCATTGAATTGCACTTTCCTCCTGCCTGCCAGCCTGTGTGCCAGGCCCATTAGCCAATTAGTGCCACTTATCATATTTCTTGTAACAGTATTTAAAAAATTGTAAATCATCACTTTTTTTACTGTGAATCTGCAGTCTCCTAGTGCCATTCAATTGCAGTTTCCTCCTGCCTGCCAGCCTGTGTGCCAGGCCCACTCGCCAACTAGTTACACCAATCATAGTTGTTGTAACAGTATTGTTAATATTTTAAATTTAAAATTGTTAGATTGTGAATCATCAGTTTGCTCGTGCCATTGAATTGCACTTTCCTCCTGCCTGCCAGCCTGTGTGCCAGGCCCATTAGCCAATTAGTGCCACTTATCATATTTCTTGTAACAGTATTTAAAAAATTGTAAATCATCACTTTTTTGACTGTGAATCTGCAGTCTCCTAGTGCCATTGAATTGCAGTTTCCTCCTGCCTGCCAGCCTGTGTGCCAGGCCCACTTGCCAACTAGTTACACCAATCATATTTGTTGTAACAGTATTGTTAATATTTAAAATAAAAAATTCTTAGATTTTGAATCATCAGTTTGCTCGTGCCATTGAATTTCACTTTCCTCCTGCCTGCCAGCCTGTGTGCCAGGCCCACTAGCCAATTAGTGCCACCAATCATATTTCTTGTAACAATATTTAAAAAATTGTAAATCATCACTTTTTTTACTTCAAATCTTCAGTCTCCTAGTGCCATTGAATTGCAGTTTCCTCCTGCCTGCCAGCCTGTGTGCCAGGCAGACTTGCCAACTAGTTACACCAATCATAATTGTTGTAAAAGTATTGTTAATATTTAAAATTTAAAATTGTTAGATTGTGAATCATCAGTTTGCTCGTGCCATTGAATTGCACTTTCCTCCTGCCTGCCAGCCTGTGTGCCAGGCCCATTAGCCAATTAGTGCCACTTATCATATTTCTTGTAACAGTATTTAAAAAATTGTAAATCATCACTTTTTTTACTGTGAATCTGCAGTCTCCTAGTGCCATTGAATTGCAGTTTCCTCCTGCCTGCCAGCCTGTGTGCCAGGCCCACTTGCCAACTAGTTACACCAATCATATTTGTTGTAACAGTATTGTTAATATTTAAAATAAAAAATTCTTAGATTTTGAATCATCAGTTTGCTCGTGCCATTGAATTTCACTTTCCTCCTGCCTGCCAGCCTGTGTGCCAGGCCCACTAGCCAATTAGTGCCACCAATCATATTTCTTGTAACAATATTTAAAAAATTGTAAATCATCACTTTTTTTACTTCAAATCTTCAGTCTCCTAGTGCCATTGAATTGCAGTTTCCTCCTGCCTGCCAGCCTGTGTGCCAGGCAGACTTGCCAACTAGTTACACCAATCATAATTGTTGTAAAAGTATTGTTAATATTTAAAATTAAAAATTGTTAGATTGTGAATCATCAGTTTGCTCGTGCCATTGAATTGCACTTTCCTCCTGCCTGCCAGCCTGTGTGCCAGGCCCACTTGCCAACTAGTTACACCAATCATAATTGTTGTAACAGTATTGTTAATATTTAAAATTAAAAATTCTTAGATTGTGAATCATCAGTTTGCTCGTGCCATTGAATTGCACGTTCCTCCTGCCTGCCAGCCTGTGTGACAGGCCCACTAGCCAATTAGTGCCACCAATCATATTTCTTGTAACAGTATTTAAAAAATTGTAAATCATCACTTTTTTGACTGCGAATCTTCAGTCTCCTAGTGCCATTGAATTGCAGTTTCCTCCTGCCTGCCAGCCTGTGTGCCAGGCCCACTTGCCAACTAGTTACACCAATCATAGTTGTTGTAACAGTATTGTTAATATTTAAATTTAAAAATTCTTAGATTGTGAATCATCAGTTTGCTCGTGCCATTGAATTGCACTTTCCTCCTGCCTGTCAGCCTGTGTGCCAGGCCCATTAGCCAATTAGTGCCACCTATCATATTTCTTGTCTCCTAGTGCCATTGAATTGCAGTTTCCTCCTGCCTGCCAGCCTGTGTGCCAGGCCCACTTGCCAACTAGTTACACCAATCATAATTGTTGTAACAGAATTGTTAATATTTAAAATTAAAAATTGTTAGATTGTGAATCATCAGTTTGCTCGTGCCATTGAATTGCACTTTCCTCCTGCCTGCCAGCCTGTGTGCCAGGCCCACTTGCCAACTAGTTACACCAATCATAATTGTTGTAACAGAATTGTTAATATTTAAAATTAAAAATTGTTAGATTGTGAATCATCAGTTTGCTCGTGCCATTGAATTTCACTTTCCTCCTGCCTGCCAGCCTGTGTGCCAGGCCCACTAGCCAATTAGTGCCACCAATCATATTTCTTGTAACAGTATTGAAAAAATTGTAAATCATCACTTTTTTGACTGTGAATCTTCAGTCTCCTAGTGCCATTGAATTGCAGTTTCCTCCTGCCTGCCAGCCTGTGTGCCAGACCGACTTGCCAACTAGTTACACCAATCATAATTGTTGTAAAAGTATTGTTAATATTTAAAATTTAAAATTGTTAGATTGTGAATCATCAGTTTGCTCGTGCCATTGAATTGCACTTTCCTCCTGCCTGCCAGCCTGTGTGCCAAGCCCACTTGCCAACTAGTTACACAAATCATAGTTGTTGTAACAGTATTGTTAATATTTAAAATTAAAAATTCTTAGATTGTGAATCATCAGTTTGCTCGTGCCATTGAATTGCACTTTCCTCCTGCCTGCCAGCCTGTGTGCCAGGCCCACTAGCCAATTAGTGCCACCTATCATATTTCTTGTAACAGTATTTAAAAAATTGTAAATCATCACTTTTTTGACTGTGAATCTGCAGTCTCCTAGTGCCATTGAATTGCAGTTTCCTCCTGCCTGCCAGCCTGTGTGCCAGGCCCACTTGCCAACTAGTTACACCAATCATATTTGTTGTAGCAGTATTGTTAATATTTAAAATTAAAAATTGTTAGATTGTGAATCATCAGTTTGCTCGTGCCATTGAATTTCACTTTCCTCCTGCCTGCCAGCCTGTGTGCCAGGCCCACTAGCCAATTAGTGCCACCAATCATATTTATTGTAACAGTATTGAAAAAATTGTAAATCATCACTTTTTTGACTGCGAATCTTCAGTCTCCTAGTGCCATTGAATTGCAGTTTCCTCCTGCCTGCCAGCCTTTGTGCCAGGCCGACTTGCCAACTAGTTACACCAATCATAATTGTTGTAAAAGTATTGTTAATATTTAAAATTAAAAATTGTTAGATTGTGAATCATCAGTTTGCTCGTGCCATTGAATTGCACTTTCCTCCTGCCTGCCAGCCTGTGTGCCAGTCCCACTAGCCAATTAGTGCCACCAATCATATTTCTTGTAATAGTATTTAAAAAATTGTAAATCATCACTTTTTTGACTGCGAATCTTCAGTCTCCTAGTGCCATTGAATTGCAGCTTCCTCCTGCCTGCCAGCCTGTATGCCAGGCCCACTCGCCAACTAGTTACACCAATCATAGTTGTTGTAACAGTATTGTTAATATTTAAAATTAAAAATTCTTAGATTGTGAATCATCAGTTTGCTTGTGCCATTGAATTGCACTTTCCTCCTGCCTGCCAGCCTGTGTGCCAGGCCCACTAGCCAATTAGTGCCACTAATCATATTTCTTGTAACAGTATTTAAAAAATTGTAAATCATCACTTTTTTGACTGCGAATCTTCAGTCTCCTAGTGCCATTGAATTGCAGTTTCCTCCTGCCTGCCAGCCTGTGTGCCAGGCCCACTTGCCAACTAGTTACACCAATCATAGTTGTTGTAACAGTATTGTTAATATTTAAATTTAAAACATTTTAGATTGTGAATCATCAGTTTGCTCGTGCCATTGAATTGCACTTTCCTCCTGCCTGCCAGCCTGTGTGCCAGGCCCATTAGCCAATTAGTGCCACCAATCATATTTCTTGTAACAGTATTTAAAAAATTGTAAATCATCACTTTTTTGACTGTGAATCTGCAGTCCACTAGTGCCATTGAATTGCAGTTTCCTCCTGCCTGCCAGCCTGTGTGCCAGGCCCACTTGCCAACTAGTTACACCAATCATAGTTGTTGTAACAGTATTGTTAATATTTAAAATTAAAAATTCTTAGATTGTGAATCATCAGTTTGCTCGTGCCATTGTATTGCCCTTTCCTCCTGCCTGCCAGCCTGTGTGCCAGGCCCATTAGCCAATTAGTGCCACCTATCATATTTCTTGTAACAGTATTTAAAAAATTGTAAATCATCACTTTTTTGACTGTGAATCTGCCGTCTCCTAGTGCCATTGAATTGCAGTTTCCTCCTGCCTGCCAGCCTGTGTGCCAGGCCCACTTTGGACTAAGAAGCATGACTCAGCTAGTTTAATCTAATTGCAGTTGCCTTACTCCCAGCGTGTGTGCCAGACAGGGCCATTTGCCAACTAGTGCCAACAATCATATTTGTTGTCACAGTACTTCTAATATTTAAAAAATAAACATTTTTTACTTTGAAACATCAGTCTTTTTTTTGTTGTCAGTCTCACAGCGTATACTGTGCCCACTTGTCCAGTGCCACCACTCATAATTTGTGTAATAGTATTGTAAGTGTCCATTTAAAAAAAAATGACAGGCAGAGGCAGGCCACCCCGCAGGTTCCGTGGTCATGGTTGTGGTGCTGTGATTCCTTTAGACCCTACAAATATGCACATTGTTCAGACGTCGGGTGCCAGGGGGGACGCGAAAAGTTCTGAGGAGGACCTAGTTGAATGGCTAACACAGGTAACCCAATCTTCTACAGCTTCCGCTCCTAGTCCTCCTAACCTTGACCCACCATCTACGTCCAGCTGTGCTTTGGGCACGTCTCAAGTGACCAGTGCCACTAGCCCGCCTGTCGCCACCACCAACACTAGCACCACAGCCGCTTCGTATCTATCAAATGGATATTGCATCTATTGATCTATGTAATTCGTATCTATCAAATGTATATTGCATTTGACACACAAGGATAACAAGGGCACTATATATGCAAGCTCCTCATTGGTTTGAATTGTATAAGATACTGTATTTTGATTTAGTATCAATATATTATGTTTCTTTTGAGGAGTGGTGCTAGCATCTGGTACTGAATTTACAGAACAATTGGGATAGAATCCCTGGAAAGAAATGCTGTGTAGCACTCTCTGCCCAGACTGGGGTAGAGCCACTGGTACAATCTTAAAATTTAACTTTTATTTCTTACTTAAAAAATGGGTGAACATGAACAATTTAAAAGACACTCTATCTCTAATTGCCAACAACAATTCTCTCTGGTTGTTATTTACTAATTCGAGAGACCGATTAGTCTTTATATTAATATGAGTTATGTAACTGGACTGATTGGTGCTCCCTTATTTGCGTAAAGTGGGGGTATTGGGAGCCCTGTAATGGGCATCTGTGGCGTTTGATTTCTCATACCATTATTGAGGCTAGTATTAGTGTTTAATTTGTTTGTTTTAGCCTGGGATGGCAGGAGGGATTTTCAAGTTTTGTTCTCATATATATGCAGACCCTAGTTGTAAGGTTCTTGATGTTATTGGAATTCACTTTCCTTTGTTCGGTTAGTGTACAAATGACCCAATTTTTGTATCAATTATGCTTAGAGGATGTGTATTGTGTTTTCCACTAACATTCTTTCTATATTCTGCGTTTTTTCACTAGTTCATTATTCTATTCCCCATGTGGAGTTGATCTTATAGTGAATTTAAACAGACGTTTCACTGATAAGTTCAGTGGCAATACAGTTATGATCTCACCGCTTGAAAGTGAAGCGGTGCAGCCTGTATTTTTTCATACACTATTGGGTGATTCTTTAAATAATAGCGTCTACATGCGTGAATTTCTTTATGTTAATAACATTTTTTGTGAGCTCCCCAGTTTGCAATGTTCCCTTTATTGTTACATTTCTTTTTATTGATAGCTAGTAGCTTTTTGTTACATATGTTTCACAATACGCGTTGTGTGGTTATAAGGAGATACTGTCAATATACAATCTCCCAGTACCCACAACTTGAATCCTTTTTTTTAGAATTCAGAGGCTGGTTATAATTTTATTCTTGTGGATGGTGGCTGGTTACTTTGTGTTACATCTATTTTGCAACACGTATTGTGTAATTATAAGCCGATACTGTTGGTACACAATATTACAACATTATGTCTCCTTTCGGGGATTCAGGGGCTAATTGTGATTATATTTGCAGCATCCGCCTTCAACTTCAAATTGCACTAGCATTCATTCCCTAACTGCCACTATAGGCTGTCTTTTCTGCGATTAAACTTAATAATCTTATCATTAATACGGGGTATTATGCAGTTGCAATTGTGCTAGCACCAATGCTTTTTGTGTAGCTGCATTCCCGTTAACCTCGTTAGAATGCTCTGTTAGCTATTGTTCAAAATACTATTAACTTGTAATTCTGCTTGAAATATTTCCACACTCAGACGTTTTTATCGCTAACATGCACTCACACACTTGTGCCAAAATGTAATTGACACCAACACCCCTTTACTATTCGATTTAGCAATTGAGATAGATAAAGTTAAAAAACATTTAACACACTAATGGGACCCCATTGTCCCATGCAACTCCCCTGACGCGTTTCGCCAGTTACGGCTTTATCAAAGGTGGCGGGCCGCCGATTTTCAAAATATTTATTTGTTTTCCTTTGCGGAAGTTCCGCCTCTCCCGTGTTTTCATTCACTGGTATCGGCTGTCACTCTCGTGTGTACAGCCTATTGGGATCAATGTATACATTCTCTTACTTTGTTTTAAGGTCGACTGCTGATTTCAAGTGTTAAGGTGGACATATTTCCTTCGATCATCTTTTCCTATACCCGCATTTATCATTGCATCACATTAATTTTTATGTACCCTAAACAGAAGGTTGTGTTATGATGTTGAGTTTATGATCTATTTGAGGCTTTATTCTGAGATTAATTGCTAGTTTGGATATCACAGTGAATATCTTTTTACTTTTCATTATCGGTTCTTCATTTTTATCATATAATGCTAGAATTCACTGTTTACTTATAATGAAAAAATACCGGACAATAGTTTGGATTTTATAATTATGACCTTTCATTATTTCTTTTTTTCATTATGGTAATATAATTCTCACCATTGGATATATTGGTAATGTTTTATCTCTCCCTTGAAATTTTATCTATGTGTTTACAATTTTCCATTCTCTGTGTATTTCAATGATTACTGTAGAATCAAATATTTTGTATTGTGTATTTCTGCGTGGTGAATAGTAGCATTATATTGTCATGATGTGACTGCCTCATTTATTTTATATTTTGGTGACTTTTAATATTAATTGTTTTTTTGTGTGATATGAATTGCTGCGCTTTTGTACTTGTATTTTATTTTATTATCAAAATTTGAATATTTTCTCTGCTCTCATTATGTAAAATGATTTCGTAGTTATACTTACTTTAGCTGTATTTATGTGATCATATTGAAGTGATAGTGCATAACTTTTCTTCTAACTAAGTTAAAACAATAGATGTGTGATTTTTTGTTGTCCTTATACTCATATTTAAAGGAACTGGCATCAATTTCTTGTGCCTGAAGTGACGTTCAAGGGTGTTCTTGATTAATCTGTGTTTTGTGAGTTATTCTCTTAACTCTTGATTACTTTTTTTGTGCCTTTATAGGTGCTCTCTGATTCTATCTGTGTTGAAAAGTGCTTGAATAGTGCTCTTATATTAATTGTTGTTGTACAGTGTCTGTTTGGTGATGTGCTGAAAAATAAATATTTGTGGAAGGCATACTAAAATTATTTGGGGACTGAGGGGAAGGGGATTTAGTGAAGCTAAAGTTTAAATGAAAATTTTTTGTATACCATTCTGAAATCAATGAAATTGTTATTCTTTTACTGTTAAAAAATGTATGTGACAATCTGGAATCCATTGACTTGATATATGACTATTATTCTATCGAATGTCCTTTCATTATAGATTCTTGGAGTTGTTTTTCTGTAATGTATTGTTCCTTTCTGTACTCAAGATGGATTTATTTCTTTCTCTTTATTTTCTGTACGGGTCTCTATAGAAATACAAAGAAATTGTTGTTTTCATTTATTCCATTCGGATATACCGAATTGAGTAAATATATCCACTTACTTTCAGCTTTGAGTAGAGCTGTTTCTAAGTCACCTCCCCTTACTCCTAGTTTAATGTGTTCTACTCCCCAACATTGCAGGCCTTTGGGGCTAGAATTATGTTTGGATAGAAAGTGTGATGCCACACTAGTTATAGCTTTGCCGTCAGCTACATCTTTTCTGGCATTCTTGATGTTTCTTAGATGTTCCATCAAACGTACTCTTATCTTACGAGTCGTCATGCCTACATAGTATAGCTGGCACGTACATTGTAATACATATATTACCCCCTGGGTGTTGCAACTTATGTATTTGTTAATTTTGTGGGTTGTTCCAAACCTGTCGATCATGGTATCAGTTCTTTTGATGTACTGACATGTGGAACAAGTTCCACATTTGAAGGAGCCTAATAAATATTTTGAAAATCGGCGGCCCGCCACCTTTGATAAAGCTGTAACTGGCGAAACGCGTCAGGGGGGTTGCATGGGACGATGGGGTCCCATTAGTGTGTTAAATGTTTTTTAACTTTATCTATCTCAATTGCTAAATCGAATAGCAAAGGGGTGTTGGTGTCAATTACATTTTGTCACAAGTGTGTGAGTGCATGTTAGCGATAAAAACGTCTGAGTGTGGAAATATTTCAAGCAGAATTACAAGTTAATAGTATTTTGAACAATAGCTAACAGAGCATTCTAACGAGGTTAACGGGAATGCAGCTACACAAAAAGCATTGGTGCTAGCACAATTGCAACTGCATAATACCCCGTATTAATGATAAGATTATTAAGTTTAATCGCAGAAAAGACAGCCTATAGTGGCAGTTAGGGAATGAATGCTAGTGCAATTTGAAGTTGAAGGCGGATGCTGCAAATATAATCACAATTAGCCCCTGAATCCCCGAAAGGAGACATAATGTTGTAATATTGTGTACCAACAGTATCGGCTTATAATTACACAATACGTGTTGCAAAATAGATGTAACACAAAGTAACCAGCCACCATCCACAAGAATAAAATTATAACCAGCCTCTGAATTCTAAAAAAAAGGATTCAAGTTGTGGGTACTGTGAGATTGTATATTGACAGTATCTCCTTATAACCACACAACGCGTATTGTGAAACATATGTAACAAAAAGCTACTAGCTATCAATAAAAAGAAATGTAACAATAAAGGGAACATTGCAAACTGGGGAGCTCACAAAAAATGTTATTAACATAAAGAAATTCACGCATGTAGACGCTATTATTTAAAGAATCACCCAATAGTGTATGAAAAAATACAGGCTGCACCGCTTCACTTTCAAGCGGTGAGATCATAACTGTATTGCCACTGAACTTATCAGTGAAACGTCTGTTTAAATTCACTATAAGATCAACCCCACATGGGGAATAGAATAATGAACTAGTGAAAAAACGCAGAATATAGAAAGAATGTTAGTGGAAAACACAATACACATCCTCTAAGCATAATTGATACAAAAATTGGGTCATTTGTACACTAACCGAACAAAGGAAAGTGAATTCCAATAACATCAAGAACCTTACAACTAGGGTCTGCATATATATGAGAACAAAACTTGAAAATCCCTCCTGCCATCCCAGGCTAAAACAAACAAATTAAACACTAATACTAGCCTCAATAATGGTATGAGAAATCAAACGCCACAGATGCCCATTACAGGGCTCCCAATACCCCCACTTTACGCAAATAAGGGAGCACCGATCAGTCCAGTTACATAACTCATATTAATATAAAGACTAATCGGTCTCTCGAATTAGTAAATAACAACCAGAGAGAATTGTTGTTGGCAATTAGAGATAGAGTGTCTTTTAAATTGTTCATGTTCACCCATTTTTTAAGTAAGAAATAAAAGTTAAATTTTAAGATTGTACCAGTGGCTCTACCCCAGTCTGGGCAGAGAGTGCTACACAGCATTTCTTTCCATTTGTTCTGCAAATGTATATTGCATCTATTGATCTATGTAATTTGTATCGATCATATGTATATTGCATCAATTGAGCTATGTAATCTATGTATCTATCTATCTATCAAATCTATCTATCTCATGGTTGTGCAAATCGACTGTTTGTGGTTGTTTGCGGTGCGTTACACTTGGAGTTTGCTCTGTCACTGTGAAGCGGCCGTAACCCTTACACTACCTGATAGATACGACATCATAACTGATGTTTTAAAGCACGTTATTGCAAACAATTTGGGAATGTTAGGTGATTTAGGCCCTTTATGGGTTAAAAGCAGACTCTGCATCAACTATGTAATTTTCCATGGGACTTTTGCCAGGGATCCCCCTCCAGCATGCCATAGTCCCGGTGTTAGTCCCCTTGAAACAACTTTTCCATCACTATTGTGGCCAGAAAGAGTCCTTGTAGGTTTTAAAGTTCGCCTGCCTATTGAAGTCAATGGCGGTTCACGCGGTTCGTGAACAATACCGGAAGTTCGAGTCCGCCGTTCGCGAACCGAAATTTTTAAGTTCGCGACATCACTATTAAAGAGACAGTTATCACCAAAACTGTTATTGTTTAAAAAAGATAAATAACGCTTTTACTACCCATTCCCCAGCTTTGCACAGTCTTCATTGTTATATTAATATACTTTATAGCCTTTAAATCTATAAATGTCTGCCTGTTTCTAAGCCACTACAGACAGCCTTTTATCTCATGCTTTTTTATTAGCTTTTCACAACAAGAGACTGCTAATCCATGAGGGTCATATAGATAATATTGTGTTCTCTCCTGAGAAGTTGTGGCTGACACTGCACTAATTAGCTAAAATACAAGTCAATAGATAATAAATAAATAGCCATGTGATCAGGGGGCTGTTAAAAGAAATTTAGATACAAGGTAATCACAGAGGTTAAAAGTATATTAAAATAACCATGTTGGCTGTGCAAAACTGGGGAATGGGTAATAAAGAGACTATCTATCTTTTTAAACAACAACAATTTTCTTATAAGGATCCAGATATGAGAAGTATTAATAGCAAGGCAATGCGTGAAGTTGATCTGGAAGTTCTAACTATCATATGGTCAGATGGGCATGATGGAAGCTCAGGGGACATTACAATATCACTTTCTCAAAAAATGGAAAAAGGAACTGTCATATGCACAAAATAAATATTTTCTAAAGTCTCTGAAGTGCCAGCTCGAATATGTCTGCAGGTTCAGAATCTGTCTCAGGTGATTGCTCTATATTACAACCCCAGCGGCAAAGGTTAGGGAGCAGTCTGCTGATGATAGACTTATGTTAAGTGAGACTGGAATCAGAAAGTTTATGGTCTGCCAGAAAATTTCCTAGAGCTGAGCACAGTATTTCAGGATTTGCAGGATTCTTCAGGTTCATCCGGGTAAGATATTTTCAGATAACATAACCTCAGTTTCATACATCAAATATCATGGGGGTATGGAGTCTGGCAGCCTTCCATGCAGTGGCACGGGTCTTTTAATAGGCTCATAAAAATCTATCTTTTTTCAATGCACTACATCATTCAGAATGTGGCAGTGGTATTTTTTAAGCAGAAAACAGTTCCTATCTACATAATGGCAGCTGAACAGGGACATTTTAATATGATTAGTCAGGAAATTTGGGGCCTTCCATAAATAGATCTCATGGCCAATAATAGCAATTGCCAAGTAAAATACTTGCAGCAGGTATGCCTCACAGAACAGTATGGGGATAGATGCCTTCACACGTTTGGAATTTTCATCTGGTGTATGTGTTTGTTCCAGTAGCTCTTTTTTCTCCTGCACAGGATCAGGAGGGAAAAGGGGTTATTTATTCTAATAGTTTCCTACTATCCAAGAAAGCTTGTTTTTCTTGCCTGCTTCAACTAGTTGTTCAACCTGTTTGCATTCTGCCAGGGGTTCCAGATATTCTAAGTCAAGGTCCAGTCCTCTATCTATAGCCTAGCAAGTTGCATCTAGCGGCATGGCTGCTGAGTGGTCATGGTTTAGCAAACTGAACATTCCTCGTTTAGTTTTTTCATGTTCTTCTACAGGCCAGGAAGCTTTCTACTTCTGAAACATATTATAGACTTAGGGAGATTTTTTCAACTTGTACATTGGAGGGGAAATTTTCAATTGAAGATATTGAGATTTCTCATCTTCTACAGTTTATTCATGATGTATACCAACAAGGTGTATTTACAGCCACATTAAAAGTGTAGGTTTCAGCTATGTTGGCAGTTTGTGGAATGAAATGGGCTTAAAATCCTATAGTTTTTCCAAGCCTTATCACATATTTCTCAAGTGGTTAAAACTCATTGTCCTGCCTGAGACTTACGTTTGGTGTTAAATGTTTTAATGGAATCTTTATTTGAACCATTACAATCTGCAACTTTGTGGTACCTAACATTGAAAACTGTGTTTTTGGTGGCTATATAACTTCAGGAAGACAAGTGTCAGAGTTGCAGACAGTGTAAGATCCCTGTTTGATTTTTCATCAGGATAAAGTGGTCCTTAGGACAATTCTTGAATTTTTGCCAAAGATGTTCCCAGAATTTCATTCTCCTAAAGATGTCTTAATTTCCTTCTGTTCAAGAAAAAAGTTATTGGATAGAAAACCATTGTATACTCTGGATCTGGTTTGGTGTCTCAATTATTATGCTGACAAAACTGAAGAATTTAGGAAAACCACTAAGCTGTTATTACTCCTGGGAATCAGAATGGCCAGCCACCTGCAAAATCTATTA